>NC_092638.1:56609156-56624156 GCF_039555335.1 Amphiura filiformis
TTGTTGATCGAAATAATATTTTACAATGTGTTTGGTCAATGTTGTCTTCTGCTATAAGTATGAAATACTAGGGCATGGTGATAAGCCTTTTGATATTAGTATGAAAACATGCTTAATATTCAGCTAGCTTAATATGTAATCAGCTGACTTCAGATATACAAACTGTAATAACAACATTTATTTTCATTTTAGACTTTTTTTATAGTCTATATTTTCTTCATTTCAGCTTAATTTAGCAGTTGTCATGGTTGTGTTCAAATTCCTATTACTATTAGATACGTTGTAATAAAACATGATTTTAAACATTTGTATATTACTTTTCTCTGAGGGCTTGCAGCACAATTGATATTTTATTTTCCTTGGTATGGGTTTGTGGCTAGTTGTCAGGTAATGATGATGATATGATGATGATGACGACGACGACGACGACGACGACGACGACGACGACGACGACGACGACGACGACGACGACGACGATGATGATAATGATGACGATGACGACGATGATGATGATGATGATGATGATGAACAAATCAAATCAAAGATGATAATGACGATGACGATGATGATGATGATGATGATTAATACACAAACGAAAAAGAGGAACAAACATGCCTAGCATGTAATTCTATTTTTAACATGGAAAAATTTGACCCCTTATCTACTCGCAAACTGAGATTATGCATATCTTATCTCTTCAATAAACATTGTAAAAGTCGATTTGGCCTTGGCACGGGCCCTTGCTGTAAATATGTCACATGTTGTTCGGATTATAAAGACACAGTTTGTTGACCCTATAATGTTTATGCACTCATAAATTGACCTCTGAGTGCATTGGGTATAAATGCATGTCCTTTTATAACAACAGGTTAACTTTCTTGTTGAATGGAGGCCTCGAGGTCACTGAACTGTGTATTTGGAGATGATGTATTTTGTGGGTCATAGCACACGTGTTAAGCAAAAACATACTGTGACTGATACCATAGAAACGTGCTCTTTGTTTTAACATTGCAAGTAACATGAGTGGCAAACATTAATGTTTCATATTGCTTGTTTTTCTCTTACCGCAACGGCGACCCCCGAGCCCTACCCTCTTTCCCTGCCCGTCGCTGTTCAAAACAACATTGACTGGTGTGTGCGGGAGGGGGGTGAGAATTTCATACTAAATTAAATCCATCATCACTGCCATCATCGTCACCATCACGACTCTAATAATCATCTGACATCAGTTGTATTATCCATCATCATCATCATCATCATCATCATCGTCATCATTATCATCATCATCGTCGTCGTCGTCATCATATCATCATCATTACCTGACTACTAGCCACAAACCCATACCAAGGAAAATAAAATATCAATTTTGCTGCAAGCCCTCAGAGAAAAGTAATATACAAATGTTTAAAATCATGTTTTATTACAACGTATCTAATAGTAATAGGAATTTGCACACAACCATGACAACTGCTAAATTAAGCTGAAATGAAGAAAATATAGACTATAAAAAGTCTAAAATGAAAATAAATGTTGTTATTACAGTTTGCATATCTGAAGTCAGCTGATTACATACTAAGCTAGCTGAATATTAAGCATGTTATCATACTTATCAAAAGGCTTATCACCAAGCCCTAGTATTTCATACTTATAGCAGAAGACGTCATTGACCAAACACATTGTAAAATATTATTTCGATAAACAAAAATCTGAAATTTATTCTGTTGAAGTAAATACTAAGGAAAAATAAAATATCGGGATCAAAATAAAAAAGGTAGCATGTAGTATTCGAACCCGTGCGGTTAACTTTTCCGTTTAATTGGTACGCGCTCTACCAATTGAGCTATTTTAAATCAAAGAAAGAAAGAAAGAAAGAAAGAAAGAAAGAAGTTGAGGTAAAAAAGCTTTTAAACATATCGTACAGAAGAGGATAGGAAAAGTAATATTATTAAAAGATAGCGCTACAGAAGATTCGAACTCATGCCTATCATTATAACCTTTAGTTCACAAGTCACAGCCTCTACCGCTGCAACACGAGGAACTCTGAACATTAAATCGATTTATAATATATATTAAGTTATTCAATGTACGTATGGTCCGTGGCGGCGTGATAGAAAACTTAACTGATTATCAAACAGACATAATTTCATCGGTTTACTCCGAATATATTTGTAGGCAATGTATTTAGGGTTGTAAAAATAAAATTGGAATTTTGATTCATTAACTTCCCACGGTCGACAAAATTTAAAGAAAGAAAATTACATTGATTTCTTTTTAAACTGATTGTGTCGACCGTTAGCGTTATACTTGGAAAATGGAAAAAAATGCCGGGAATTGAACCCACGCCCTTCCGTTAACTGTCAGTCTCCTTATCCACTGAGCTATTGAGGTGTTGTAATTTTACGTGCACCTTTGTACTATAGATTCATTATAAACGAATAAAAAGTGTTTAAAACTAATCCACTTGTTTTATGCAATAATAATTGGCTTATTGAATAGAGAACCACGGTATTCAGACCTGTTCTTCACAAATTAGATTCCAAAACTTGACATAAATAGAAAAATGCACGGTATGCAAGCCAGTAAACAGTATAGAGACATAGTATTAAAATCTTTATTGTGTCTGCATACCGTAAAACTCTGTACATTGATATGGTCTAAATTATCCCAAACAAATCAAGTAACATTAAATAGCTCAATTGGTAGAGCGCGTACCAATTAAACGGGAAAAGTTGACCGCACCAGTTCGAATCCTACATGCTCCTTTTTTTATCCCGATATTTTATTTTTCCTTAGTATTTACTTCTACAGAATAGATTTCAGATTTTTGTTGATCGAAATAATATTTTACAATGTGTTTGGTCAATGTTGTCTTCTGCTATAAGTATGAAATACTAGGGCATGGTGATAAGCCTTTTGATATTAGTATGAAAACATGCTTAATATTCAGCTAGCTTAATATGTAATCAGCTGACTTCAGATATACAAACTGTAATAACAACATTTATTTTCATTTTAGACTTTTTTATAGTCTATATTTTCTTCATTTCAGCTTAATTTAGCAGTTGTCATGGTTGTGTTCAAATTCCTATTACTATTAGATACGTTGTAATAAAACATGATTTTAAACATTTGTATATTACTTTTCTCTGAGGGCTTGCAGCACAATTGATATTTTATTTTCCTTGGTATGGGTTTGTGGCTAGTTGTCAGGTAATGATGATGATATGATGATGATGACGACGACGACGACGACCACGACGACGACGACGATGATGATAATGATGACGATGACGACGATGATGATGATGATGATGATGAACAAATCAAATCAAAGATGATAATGACGATGACGATGATGATGATGATGATGATTAATACACAAACGAAAAGAGGAACAAACATGCCTAGCATGTAATTCTATTTTAACATGGAAAAATTTGACCCTTATCTACTCGCAAACTGAGATTATGCATATCTTATCTCTTCAATAAACATTGTAAAAGTCGATTTGGCCTTGGCACGGGCCCTTGCTGTAAATATGTCACATGTTGTTCGGATTATAAAGACACAGTTTGTTGACCCTATAATGTTTATGCACTCATAAATTGACCTCTGAGTGCATTGGGTATAAATGCATGTCCTTTTATAACAACAGGTTAACTTTCTTGTTGAATGGAGGCCTCGAGGTCACTGAACTGTGTATTTGGAGATGATGTATTTTGTGGGTCATAGCACACGTGTTAAGCAAAAACATACTGTGACTGATACCATAGAAACGTGCTCTTTGTTTTAACATTGCAAGTAACATGAGTGGCAAACATTAATGTTTCATATTGCTTGCAACCCCCCCCCCCCCCAAGCAATGTTGGAGCCAATACTAGACCAATTGTCCGTTCCTGTCTCAGTATCAAAACAACATTGACTGGTGTGTGCGGGAGGGGGGGGGGTGAGAATTTCATACTAAATTAAATCCTCATCACTGCCATCATCGTCACCATCACGACTCTAATAATCATCTGACATCAGTTGTATTATCCATCATCATCATCATCATCATCATCATCGTCATCATTATCATCATCATCATCATCGTCGTCGTCGTCATCATATCATCATCATTACCTGACTACTAGCCACAAACCCATACCAAGGAAAATAAAATATCAATTTTGCTGCAAGCCCTCAGAGAAAAGTAATATACAAATGTTTAAAATCATGTTTTATTACAACGTATCTAATAGTAATAGGAATTTGCACACAACCATGACAACTGCTAAATTAAGCTGAAATGAAGAAAATATAGACTATAAAAAAGTCTAAAATGAAAATAAATGTTGTTATTACAGTTTGCATATCTGAAGTCAGCTGATTACATACTAAGCTAGCTGAATATTAAGCATGTTATCATACTTATCAAAAGGCTTATCACCAAGCCCTAGTATTTCATACTTATAGCAGAAGACGTCATTGACCAAACACATTGTAAAATATTATTTCGATAAACAAAAATCTGAAATTTATTCTGTTGAAGTAAATACTAAGGAAAAATAAAATATCGGGATCAAAATAAAAAGGTAGCATGTAGTATTCGAACCCGTGCGGTTAACTTTTCCGTTTAATTGGTACGCGCTCTACCAATTGAGCTATTTTAAATCAAAGAAAGAAAGAAAGAAAGAAAGAAAGAAAGAAGTTGAGGTAAAAAGCTTTTAAACATATCGTACAGAAGAGGATAGGAAAAGTAATATTATTAAAAGATAGCGCTACAGAAGATTCGAACTCATGCCTATCATTATAACCTTTAGTTCACAAGTCACAGCCTCTACCGCTGCAACACGAGGAACTCTGAACATTAAATCGATTTATAATATATATTAAGTTATTCAATGTACGTATGGTCCGTGGCGGCGTGATAGAAAACTTAACTGATTATCAAACAGACATAATTTCATCGGTTTACTCCGAATATATTTGTAGGCAATGTATTTAGGGTTGTAAAAATAAAATTGGAATTTTGATTCATTAACTTCCCACGGTCGACAAAATTTAAAGAAAGAAAATTACATTGATTTCTTTTTAAACTGATTGTGTCGACCGTTAGCGTTATACTTAAAAAAATAAAAAAAAATGCCGGGAATTGAACCCACGCCCTTCCGTTAACTGTCAGTCTCCTTATCCACTGAGCTATTGAGGTGTTGTAATTTTACGTGCACCTTTGTACTATAGATTCATTATAAACGAATAAAAAGTGTTTAAAACTAATCCACTTGTTTTATGCAATAATAATTGGCTTATTGAATAGAGAACCACGGTATTCAGACCTGTTCTTCACAAATTAGATTCCAAAACTTGACATAAATAGAAAAATGCACGGTATGCAAGCCAGTAAACAGTATAGAGACATAGTATTAAAATCTTTATTGTGTCTGCATACCGTAAAACTCGTACATTGATATGGTCTAAATTATCCCAAACAAATCAAGTAACATTAAATAGCTCAATTGGTAGAGCGCGTACCAATTAAACGGGAAAAGTTGACCGCACCAGTTCGAATCCTACATGCTCCTTTTTTATCCCGATATTTTATTTTTCCTTAGTATTTACTTCTACAGAATAGATTTCAGATTTTGTTGATCGAAATAATATTTTACAATGTGTTTGGTCAATGTTGTCTTCTGCTATAAGTATGAAATACTAGGGCATGGTGATATGCCTTTTGATATTAGTATGAAAACATGCTTAATATTCAGCTAGCTTAATATGTAATCAGCTGACTTCAGATATACAAACTGTAATAACAACATTTATTTTCATTTTAGACTTTTTTATAGTCTATATTTTCTTCATTTCAGCTTAATTTAGCAGTTGTCATGGTTGTGTTCAAATTCCTATTACTATTAGATACGTTGTAATAAAACATGATTTTAAACATTTGTATATTACTTTTCTCTGAGGGCTTGCAGCACAATTGATATTTTATTTTCCTTGGTATGGGTTTGTGGCTAGTTGTCAGGTAATGATGATGATATGATGATGATGACGACGACGACGACGACGACGACGACGACGACGACGACGACGACGACGACGACGATGATGATAATGATGACGATGACGACGATGATGATGATGATGATGATGAACAAATCAAATCAAAGATGATAATGACGATGACGATGATGATGATGATGATGATTAATACACAAACGAAAAAGAGGAACAAACATGCCTAGCATGTAATTCTATTTATAACATGGAAAAATTTGACCCCTTATCTACTCGCAAACTGAGATTATGCATATCTTATCTCTTCAATAAACATTGTAAAAGTCGATTTGGCCTTGGCACGGGCCCTTGCTGTAAATATGTCACATGTTGTTCGGATTATAAAGACACAGTTTGTTGACCCTATAATGTTTATGCACTCATAAATTGACCTCTGAGTGCATTGGGTATAAATGCATGTCCTTTTATAACAACAGGTTAACTTTCTTGTTGAATGGAGGCCTCGAGGTCACTGAACTGTGTATTTGGAGATGATGTATTTTGTGGGTCATAGCACACGTGTTAAGCAAAAACATACTGTGACTGATACCATAGAAACGTGCTCTTTGTTTTAACATTGCAAGTAACATGTGTGGCAAACATTAATGTTTCATATTGCTTGCAACCCCCCCCCCAAGCAATGTTGGAGCCAATACTAGACCAATTGTCCGTTCCTGTCTCAGTATCAAAACAACATTGACTGGTGTGTTCGGGAGGGGGGAGTTAGCCTATTATATTAAATTAAATCTCTCATCACTGCCATCATCGTCACCATCACGACTCTAATAATCATCTGACATCAGTTGTATTATCCATCATCATCATCATCATCATCATCATCATCATCATCATCATCATCATCGTCGTCGTCGTCATCATATCATCATCATTACCTGACTACTAGCCACAAACCCATACCAAGGAAAATAAAATATCAATTTTGCTGCAAGCCCTCAGAGAAAAGTAATATACAAATGTTTAAAATCATGTTTTATTACAACGTATCTAATAGTAATAGGAATTTGCACACAACCATGACAACTGCTAAATTAAGCTGAAATGAAGAAAATATAGACTATAAAAAAGTCTAAAATGAAAATAAATGTTGTTATTACAGTTTGCATATCTGAAGTCAGCTGATTACATACTAAGCTAGCTGAATATTAAGCATGTTATCATACTTATCAAAAGGCTTATCACCAAGCCCTAGTATTTCATACTTATAGCAGAAGACGTCATTGACCAAACACATTGTAAAATATTATTTCGATAAACAAAAATCTGAAATTTATTCTGTTGAAGTAAATACTAAGGAAAAATAAAATATCGGGATCAAAATAAAAAAAGGTAGCATGTAGTATTCGAACCCGTGCGGTTAACTTTTCCGTTTAATTGGTACGCGCTCTACCAATTGAGCTATTTTAAATCAAAGAAAGAAAGAAAGAAAGAAAGAAAGAAGTTGAGGTAAAAAAGCTTTTAAACATATCGTACAGAAGAGGATAGGAAAAGTAATATTATTAAAAGATAGCGCTACAGAAGATTCGAACTCATGCCTATCATTATAACCTTTAGTTCACAAGTCACAGCCTCTACCGCTGCAACACGAGGAACTCTGAACATTAAATCGATTTATAATATATATTAAGTTATTCAATGTACGTATGGTCCGTGGCGGCGTGATAGAAAACTTAACTGATTATCAAACAGACATAATTTCATCGGTTTACTCCGAATATATTTGTAGGCAATGTATTTAGGGTTGTAAAAATAAAATTGGAATTTTGATTCATTAACTTCCCCACGGTCGACAAAATTTAAAGAAAGAAAATTACATTGATTTCTTTTTAAACTGATTGTGTCGACCGTTAGCGTTATACTTGGAAAAATGGAAAAAATGCCGGGAATTGAACCCACGCCCTTCCGTTAACTGTCAGTCTCCTTATCCACTGAGCTATTGAGGTGTTGTAATTTTACGTGCACCTTTGTACTATAGATTCATTATAAACGAATAAAAAGTGTTTAAAACTAATCCATTTGTTTTATGCAATAATAATTGGCTTATTGAATAGAGAACCACGGTATTCAGACCTGTTCTTCACAAATTAGATTCCAAAACTTGACATAAATAGAAAAATGCACGGTATGCAAGCCAGTAAACAGTATAGAGACATAGTATTAAAATCTTTATTGTGTCTGCATACCGTAAAACTCGTACATTGATATGGTCTAAATTATCCCAAACAAATCAAGTAACATTAAATAGCTCAATTGGTAGAGCGCGTACCAATTAAACGGGAAAAGTTGACCGCACCAGTTCGAATCCTACATGCTCCTTTTTTATCCCGATATTTTATTTTTCCTTAGTATTTACTTCTACAGAATAGATTTCAGATTTTGTTGATCGAAATAATATTTTACAATGTGTTTGGTCAATGTTGTCTTCTGCTATAAGTATGAAATACTAGGGCATGGTGATAAGCCTTTTGATATTAGTATGAAAACATGCTTAATATTCAGCTAGCTTAATATGTAATCAGCTGACTTCAGATATACAAACTGTAATAACAACATTTATTTTCATTTTAGACTTTTTTTATAGTCTATATTTTCTTCATTTCAGCTTAATTTAGCAGTTGTCATGGTTGTGTTCAAATTCCTATTACTATTAGATACGTTGTAATAAAACATGATTTTAAACATTTGTATATTACTTTTCTCTGAGGGCTTGCAGCACAATTGATATTTTATTTTCCTTGGTATGGGTTTGTGGCTAGTTGTCAGGTAATGATGATGATATGATGATGATGACGACGACGACGACGACCACGACGACGACGACGATGATGATAATGATGACGATGACGACGATGATGATGATGATGATGATGAACAAATCAAATCAAAGATGATAATGACGATGACGATGATGATGATGATGATGATTAATACACAAACGAAAAGAGGAACAAACATGCCTAGCATGTAATTCTATTTTAACATGGAAAAATTTGACCCCTTATCTACTCGCAAACTGAGATTATGCATATCTTATCTCTTCAATAAACATTGTAAAAGTCGATTTGGCCTTGGCACGGGCCCTTGCTGTAAATATGTCACATGTTGTTCGGATTATAAAGACACAGTTTGTTGACCCTATAATGTTTATGCACTCATAAATTGACCTCTGAGTGCATTGGGTATAAATGCATGTCCTTTTATAACAACAGGTTAACTTTCTTGTTGAATGGAGGCCTCGAGGTCACTGAACTGTGTATTTGGAGATGATGTATTTTGTGGGTCATAGCACACGTGTTAAGCAACAACATATACTGTGACTGCTACCATAGACACGTGCTCTTTGTTTTAACATTGCAAGTAACATGAGTGGCAAACATTAATGTTTCATATTGTTTTGCAACCCCCCCAAGCAATGTTGGAGCCAATACTAGACCAATTGTCCGTTCCTGTCTCCGTATCAAAACAACATTGACTGGTGTGTGCGGGAGGGGGGGGTGAGAATTTCATACTAAATTAAATCCCTCATCACTGCCATCATCGTCACCATCACGACTCTAATAATCATCTGACATCAGTTGTATTATCCATCATCATCATCATCATCATCATCATCGTCATCATTATCATCATCATCATCATCGTCGTCGTCGTCATCATATCATCATCATTACCTGACTACTAGCCACAAACCCATACCAAGGAAAATAAAATATCAATTTTGCTGCAAGCCCTCAGAGAAAAGTAATATACAAATGTTTAAAATCATGTTTTATTACAACGTATCTAATAGTAATAGGAATTTGCACACAACCATGACAACTGCTAAATTAAGCTGAAATGAAGAAAATATAGACTATAAAAAAGTCTAAAATGAAAATAAATGTTGTTATTACAGTTTGCATATCTGAAGTCAGCTGATTACATACTAAGCTAGCTGAATATTAAGCATGTTATCATACTTATCAAAAGGCTTATCACCAAGCCCTAGTATTTCATACTTATAGCAGAAGACGTCATTGACCAAACACATTGTAAAATATTATTTCGATAAACAAAAATCTGAAATTTATTCTGTTGAAGTAAATACTAAGGAAAAATAAAATATCGGGATCAAAATAAAAAAGGTAGCATGTAGTATTCGAACCCGTGCGGTTAACTTTTCCGTTTAATTGGTACGCGCTCTACCAATTGAGCTATTTTAAATCAAAGAAAGAAAGAAAGAAAGAAAGAAAGAAGTTGAGGTAAAAAGCTTTTAAACATATCGTACAGAAGAGGATAGGAAAAGTAATATTATTAAAAGATAGCGCTACAGAAGATTCGAACTCATGCCTATCATTATAACCTTTAGTTCACAAGTCACAGCCTCTACCGCTGCAACACGAGGAACTCTGAACATTAAATCGATTTATAATATATATTAAGTTATTCAATGTACGTATGGTCCGTGGCGGCGTGATAGAAAACTTAACTGATTATCAAACAGACATAATTTCATCGGTTTACTCCGAATATATTTGTAGGCAATGTATTTAGGGTTGTAAAAATAAAATTGGAATTTTGATTCATTAACTTCCCCACGGTCGACAAAATTTAAAGAAAGAAAATTACATTGATTTCTTTTTAAACTGATTGTGTCGACCGTTAGCGTTATACTTGGAAAAATGGAAAAAAATGCCGGGAATTGAACCCACGCCCTTCCGTTAACTGTCAGTCTCCTTATCCACTGAGCTATTGAGGTGTTGTAATTTTACGTGCACCTTTGTACTATAGATTCATTATAAACGAATAAAAAGTGTTTAAAACTAATCCACTTGTTTTATGCAATAATAATTGGCTTATTGAATAGAGAACCACGGTATTCAGACCTGTTCTTCACAAATTAGATTCCAAAACTTGACATAAATAGAAAAATGCACGGTATGCAAGCCAGTAAACAGTATAGAGACATAGTATTAAAATCTTTATTGTGTCTGCATACCGTAAAACTCTGTACATTGATATGGTCTAAATTATCCCAAACAAATCAAGTAACATTAAATAGCTCAATTGGTAGAGCGCGTACCAATTAAACGGGAAAAGTTGACCGCACCAGTTCGAATCCTACATGCTCCTTTTTTTTATCCCGATATTTTATTTTTCCTTAGTATTTACTTCTACAGAATAGATTTCAGATTTTTTGTTGATCGAAATAATATTTTACAATGTGTTTGGTCAATGTTGTCTTCTGCTATAAGTATGAAATACTAGGGCTTGGTGATAAGCCTTTTGATATTAGTATGAAAACATGCTTAATATTCAGCTAGCTTAATATGTAATCAGCTGACTTCAGATATACAAACTGTAAATTTACAGTTTGCATATCTGAAGTCAGCTGATTACATACTAAGCTAGCTGAATATTAAGCATGTTATCATACTTATCAAAAGGCTTATCACCAAGCCCTAGTATTTCATACTTATAGCAGAAGACGTCATTGACCAAACACATTGTAAAATATTATTTCGATAAACAAAAATCTGAAATTAATTTTGTAGAAGTAAATACTAAGGAAAAATAAAATATCGGGATCAAAATAAAAAAAGGTAGCATGTAGTATTCGAACCCGTGCGGTTAACTTTTCCGTTTAATTGGTACGCGCTCTACCAATTGAGCTATTTTAAATCAAAGAAAGAAAGAAAGAAAGAAAGAAAGAAAGAAGTTGAGGTAAAAAAGCTTTTAAACAGATCGTACAGAAGAGGATAGGAAAAGTAATATTATTAAAAGATAGCGCTACAGAAGATTCGAACTCATGCCTATCATTATAACCTTTAGTTCACAAGTCACAGCCTCTACCGCTGCAACACGAGGAACTCTGAACATTAAATCGATTTATAATATATATTAAGTTATTCAATGTACGTATGGTCCGTGGCGGCGTGATAGAAAACTTAACTGATTATCAAACAGACATAATTTCATCGGTTTACTCCGAATATATTTGTAGGCAATGTATTTAGGGTTGTAAAAATAAAATTGGAATTTTGATTCATTAACTTCCCCACGGTCGACAAAATTTAAAGAAAGAAAATTACATTGATTTCTTTTTAAACTGATTGTGTCGACCGTTAGCGTTATACTTGGAAAAATGGAAAAAAATGCCGGGAATTGAACCCACGCCCTTCCGTTAACTGTCAGTCTCCTTATCCACTGAGCTATTGAGGTGTTGTAATTTTACGTGCACCTTTGTACTATAGATTCATTATAAACGAATAAAAAGTGTTTAAAACTAATCCATTTGTTTTATGCAATAATAATTGGCTTATTGAATAGAGAACCACGGTATTCAGACCTGTTCTTCACAAATTAGATTCCAAAACTTGACATAAATAGAAAAATGCACGGTATGCAAGCCAGTAAACAGTATAGAGACATAGTATTAAAATCTTTATTGTGTCTGCATACCGTAAAACTCGTACATTGATATGGTCTAAATTATCCCAAACAAATCAAGTAACATTAAATAGCTCAATTGGTAGAGCGCGTACCAATTAAACGGGAAAAGTTGACCGCACCAGTTCGAATCCTACATGCTCCTTTTTTTATCCCGATATTTTATTTTTCCTTAGTATTTACTTCTACAGAATAGATTTCAGATTTTGTTGATCGAAATAATATTTTACAATGTGTTTGGTCAATGTTGTCTTCTGCTATAAGTATGAAATACTAGGGCATGGTGATAAGCCTTTTGATATTAGTATGAAAACATGCTTAATATTCAGCTAGCTTAATATGTAATCAGCTGACTTCAGATATACAAACTGTAATAACAACATTTATTTTCATTTTAGACTTTTTTATAGTCTATATTTTCTTCATTTCAGCTTAATTTAGCAGTTGTCATGGTTGTGTTCAAATTCCTATTACTATTAGATACGTTGTAATAAAACATGATTTTAAACATTTGTATATTACTTTTCTCTGAGGGCTTGCAGCACAATTGATATTTTATTTTCCTTGGTATGGGTTTGTGGCTAGTTGTCAGGTAATGATGATGATATGATGATGATGACGACGACGACGACGACCACGACGACGACGACGATGATGATAATGATGACGATGACGACGATGATGATGATGATGATGATGAACAAATCAAATCAAAGATGATAATGACGATGACGATGATGATGATGATGATGATTAATACACAAACGAAAAGAGGAACAAACATGCCTAGCATGTAATTCTATTTTAACATGGAAAATTTGACCCCTTATCTACTCGCAAACTGAGATTATGCATATCTTATCTCTTCAATAAACATTGTAAAAGTCGATTTGGCCTTGGCACGGGCCCTTGCTGTAAATATGTCACATGTTGTTCGGATTATAAAGACACAGTTTGTTGACCCTATAATGTTTATGCACTCATAAATTGACCTCTGAGTGCATTGGGTATAAATGCATGTCCTTTTATAACAACAGGTTAACTTTCTTGTTGAATGGAGGCCTCGAGGTCACTGAACTGTGTATTTGGAGATGATGTATTTTGTGGGTCATAGCACACGTGTTAAGCAAAAACATACTGTGACTGATACCATAGAAACGTGCTCTTTGTTTTAACATTGCAAGTAACATGAGTGGCAAACATTAATGTTTCATATTGCTTGCACCCCCCCCCCCCCCCAAGCAATGTTGGAGCCAATACTAGACCAATTGTCCGTTCCTGTCTCCGTATCAAAACAACATTGACTGGTGTGTGCGGGGGGGGGTGAGAATTTCATACTAAATTAAATCCTCATCACTGCCATCATCGTCACCATCACGACTCTAATAATCATCTGACATCAGTTGTATTATCCATCATCATCATCATCATCATCATCATCGTCATCATTATCATCATCATCATCATCGTCGTCGTCGTCATCATATCATCATCATTACCTGACTACTAGCCACAAACCCATACCAAGGAAAATAAAATATCAATTTTGCTGCAAGCCCTCAGAGAAAAGTAATATACAAATGTTTAAAATCATGTTTTATTACAACGTATCTAATAGTAATAGGAATTTGCACACAACCATGACAACTGCTAAATTAAGCTGAAATGAAGAAAATATAGACTATAAAAAGTCTAAAATGAAAATAAATGTTGTTATTACAGTTTGCATATCTGAAGTCAGCTGATTACATACTAAGCTAGCTGAATATTAAGCATGTTATCATACTTATCAAAAGGCTTATCACCAAGCCCTAGTATTTCATACTTATAGCAGAAGACGTCATTGACCAAACACATTGTAAAATATTATTTCGATAAACAAAAATCTGAAATTTATTCTGTTGAAGTAAATACTAAGGAAAAATAAAATATCGGGATCAAAATAAAAAGGTAGCATGTAGTATTCGAACCCGTGCGGTTAACTTTTCCGTTTAATTGGTACGCGCTCTACCAATTGAGCTATTTTAAATCAAAGAAAGAAAGAAAGAAAGAAAGAAAGAAGTTGAGGTAAAAAGCTTTTAAACATATCGTACAGAAGAGGATAGGAAAAGTAATATTATTAAAAGATAGCGCTACAGAAGATTCGAACTCATGCCTATCATTATAACCTTTAGTTCACAAGTCACAGCCTCTACCGCTGCAACACGAGGAACTCTGAACATTAAATCGATTTATAATATATATTAAGTTATTCAATGTACGTATGGTCCGTGGCGGCGTGATAGAAAACTTAACTGATTATCAAACAGACATAATTTCATCGGTTTACTCCGAATATATTTGTAGGCAATGTATTTAGGGTTGTAAAAATAAAATTGGAATTTTGATTCATTAACTTCCCCACGGTCGACAAAATTTAAAGAAAGAAAATTACATTGATTTCTTTTTAAACTGATTGTGTCGACCGTTAGCGTTATACTTGGAAAAATGGAAAAAAATGCCGGGAATTGA
>NC_092638.1:56629156-56656656 GCF_039555335.1 Amphiura filiformis
AACTTCCATGTTCTGAGTTCTATGTTCATCCTCTATATGATGAAGAAACCAGAGAGTGGGATATGGCATTAATGAAAGTGGAGAGGCCGTTTGAAATAACCGATTACGTCAGGACTGTATGTGTCCCGCAGAAGTCACAGGAAAATGAGTTCGAAGCTGACAAGCCTGTCACGATTACTGGATGGGGCACAACGTATGAAGGAGGTTAGTTCCAAGAGTATTAGTATATTTAATGTAGATATTCATCTTGTTTGTTATTGTTAAATTATTTAAGATTGATTTTTTAAAATAAAACAAATAGAATAGTGGTGAAATGATTGTAAAACCAGTACGTCCATGGTAAAACTCACCAGCTGACGTTTCATCCGTCTAGATAGACCAGTCGGATATCTTCCGAGTTGTGAAGCTCTGCTACGGTGAGAACTAGTGTTGCCAGTCCTTTTGTAGCAGAGTATTGTAAAGATTAACCAGATTGTAGGTACGTGCTTAAATATTGGGAGAAATAGTTTTTTAACATAGTAACAAAAGTGGAACCAAATGAAAACAACGATTAATTAACAAAACATTTTACAATATTATAAAAATTAATAGTCGGGTAAACCTTGATGAGTGTAAATTTAGGTATGACTAGCATTTTTTGCTTTTGACGTATATCCAGGGTCAAAGTTTACACAGGGGTCAAAACTCAAATTGGTTCCGATTAAGATAAAACCTATTACACAATAGTAGATACATTTTCTGTGTTTGATCCAGGTTGAGTCCAAATTTCAACCTTTGACCTTTTCGCTAATAACTGCAGGCTGATTGGTAGTAGGTAAGTTAAATCATAATATTTTCTGAAATTATGACCTGGTATATAGCTTTTGATCAAATTATGAGCAATTTTGAATTTTGACCCCTGTATAACCTTTGACCTCATATTTCTTTTATTGCACAATGGCGCCCACTCGGCACCTGTCATTTTTGACCAACATGGTTGGGCATCAACTTTAAAATTAATAAGAAAATGTTAGTCATACACAAGTTTACACCAAACATGAGGCGTTTACTAGACTATCCACTGAGTGCACCAAATCCGCGTAAGGGACGCACCATTAGATATACCAAGGGGGGGGGCTGGGTAGTTGTTTTTTTAATTTGTCGCGCCATCTGAGCAACAAAAAAAAAAATTTGCTCCACCTCAGACTTAAAAAAAAATTGCTCCACCTCGGACCAGAAAAAAAAAAAAAGATTTGATGTCAAGGGTGAAAAAAAATTGTCACAGTTCTAGTTAGTGAAGAAAAATTAACCTCCGCGCGAATTTGCTCCTTTTTTCAACAAGAATATTTATTTTAGCTTCGAACTGGTACGTATTTTATGCGCATTTGTTTATTAAAAGTTATTATGTGAGCCTAGTCTAGATTTTTGGTTTTCCCTATAGCCGTGTACTCAATGCGCAGTCCCTAGCCGCTTAGTGAGTAGATTTTCTTGCAATATTTGGCCTATTTACCTTCAAATTTGATCCTTACATGTACTTTGATTCCAGAACAATATCCAGCGTAGTAAAAAAAAATTTTTGGCGTTTCTGATCGTCACGATGAAGCATTTTTCAGGACAAAAATGGTTGCTCAGTTCTTCGTCTCATTTGTTTTTGTCGTAGGCAGGTGGTAGGTTAGTCTCGGCACACACTGTATGTGTCTATAGGAACGACGAACGTTAGGACCGACGCAAATTGGCTGTGCAGAGACTATCGTTTGATGGTGATCAATGACGTATTTTCACGTAACTTAATCAACCAGTCCTTCAACTGCTTACGCACGGTCATCGGGTTGTGCTTGTTCCGCCATGTTTATTGTTTTGAGATCGGGGCCTTGAGATTTAGGCTATTTTATTGGAACCAAAACAACAGCGGGAATCGTGTGTTAAATTGACATTGAAAAGAACAGGAGGGATCAGCGAAATTAACCTTTGTGCGCACGCGCAGTGAAATTTGTCATTTTTCATTCGTGATCATTTTTGTCGGACACGGGGAGAGAGGCGGCTTCTTAAATCATCTTTATTCGCCGAAATTCCAAATGATATTGCGTTTCAAGAATTTGGTAAGAATCCTAGTTAAGTTTCTGATTCTTATATGAGTACAGTTTTACATGCACATCGTCCAAATTTCAAAGAAATTTTTTTAAATGCCACCGCGGCGCAAAGTCTTAAGCGTGTAAATCACATTCACACACAAAATGGGAAAAACGAGTCTCAGTGGACGAACGGCGTCCATGAGACTCAGCGAGTCTATGTGAGCCGGGTTTGTGAGTGAAAACACTTGATTCTCTCTACTTCACAGATTTTCACCAAAATTCCATCCCAATATCAAAATTATTATAGAAATCTGTGCCACATGCCAGGTCCACATGACTGATTGAGAGCATAGGCGTAGATCCTAGGGGGATAAATCCCCAAATATTTGCTAGGGGGTGACCCATACAATCATCCCCAATGTTGACACCTGTATGTGGGTTTCTGACGAAATTAACCAAAAAAACCCAATTTTTGCGCGCGCATTTATTCCACATTAATGTACCGTATTTCACCAGTTTAGCTTCAATATGCCAAAATTGTTCGCGCCAAAAGAGGTTCATTATACTTCAAGAAATTTTTACACCTAAAAATATTGATGTTTTTGGTGGCACTCGAAATTTAGGTGCTACAAAACGTAAAAATGATTAAAAATATGGACAAAATTTTACAACTCGACAAACAAATTGTTGAAAATTATAGGACTTTACGATTGCAAAAAAAAAATTGTCTCTCCGAGGTGTTGAAAACAACATTTTGCTTCATCCAGGGGCTAAAAAAAATTTGCTTCACCGAGGTGCTAAAAAAAATTTTTTCTCACGACCCCAACTACCAAGCCCCCTCCCCCTTGATATCTAATGGTACGTCCCTAACTCCCGACTCACTACTAGTCTAGTTGCCCAGGGTCTAGTTGACGAGTATCTTGCATTGTGTTTAATTTACTCGGCAACTTAATTTTTATCTTTTGTAAGTTGGCGAGTAAGAAAATTGATTTAAAGATAGAGGATAAAATCATTGATATTGATGAGATTGTGGAAGTTAATAATATGATAAGTTTAAATTTTTATCCATGTACAACTAAAAATACGTCATTTTGCCTAAAAATTGGGTTTTTGTAGGATAACTAACGATAGGTCGTACATAGCACAAACTAAACATCTTTTAAATCCTTGTCAACAAGTAATTTGACATATATATCACATATTGAACAAATACCATACACATATCCTTTATTATCGATAAACAAACCCAGCATTAATTCCCAAGCATTTTCTATCGCAAAATTCAAAGCCTCGTTCAGCAATATTCAGATATGAAATTGTGGTTAGCATTGATTAGGTTTGAGCCCTGTGCAATACTAATCGCCCATACTAATAATAATTTGGAACGTTTACCACTAGTAAACTAAGATCTCACAGTGTGTGCTTTGTTGAAATACATGTAGTACTGAGGATGTTCATATATAGGGAGGATCATCTGCAGAGTTTACAACGACCTAAACAATGCCCGTGCAAATAGGTTTGCACGGTTGCACCGGGTTCGTAATCTGCCCAGTTGATGCAATCTGACTCTGATGATTCACCATTGGCAGATAAATTACAGCGCTTTGAAACCCGGGTTGAAACCCAGAAAAATGTGCATTATGAATCCAAAATTTACATGTATTTATTTATTTATTTACTTATTATACAGGCAATTCTGCCAAAAATACTGACTTTGTTCTCAACGGCTTTAACGGTGGCAACGGTCCTGCTGGTCCGAGTAACATTGTAGGTCCAGATAGCGGCAGGGGAAGTGATGCAGCCAGTGGTGGTTTGAATGCTGCGGGTATTGTCGCTATTGTCGCTGTGATCGTCGTTCTTATGGGTGTTGCTATTGGCCTATTCGTAGTGTAAGTATATTTTTGAATTGCACATTTACGTTACTTCCGACTTCAACACAATCATGTTGCATTTTCACCTCACCACCACTTAAGTTTTTCTTTGAATAGTAATCACAGAAACAGGTTGTCACATAGCCAGAGTTTGAGTGACCAAGGGTCAATGAGTTATAACTTGACAATGGAATCATGTTGTCCCTAAAAGTGAACTTTGTCCTCCGAGGCATTTGGTTGTAAGCTTTGCCTGTTGATCAGATTTGGATCAAATTATGCTGAAAGGTCAACCACAGTTGGGACATTGTGTAAACATTATAAATATGCCAAAAAAGGCCAGGTTTGAAGAATATTAACCAATTTCACTTATATTCAAAGATCGCACATTATAGCTTTAAAACAGTTTCTTCTTTTATTCTCTCCAGATATCGCAATACCAAACAATCCCAGGAAGGATATCAAAACCTGTGAGTGAGCAGCACTATGTATGGACCTGACTTAATTGGACTTCAGCTGAAATATAAAATCCACAAATATATTGAACACTATTGAGGATAAATAATAATTGCTTTCTGACCAAAGTGAAGACAGTGAACAAAATAGTATATTCCATTTATTGGGCTACCTCAGAAAAGAAAGTATACACTCAAAAGAATAGAAGACTCAAGAGTGAAAATCACTCTTAAGAGTGAAAACCATTAGAGTGGGAACTGCTCTTATTGTCCCTTATAGCACCTTGAAAGACTGGTTCCCACTCTTTATAAGGAGTGGTTTTTCACTCTTTTAGGAGTGATTTTACTGATGTGGATTGATTTTCACTCTTCTTATTCTTTTGGAAAGTAGTTCTTAACCCTTATCCATTAAGAGAGTACCCCCCCCCCCATAACTGGCACCTTTTTGTCATTGATCATGTTGATGGGTTGAACATCAGTATCACTACTATTATAGGGCAGTGAATGTGAGGTCAAGATTTCATTATTTTGTTATCGCGTGATACCCATCTTGACCTCCTTTTGTTGTTTCATAGTATGTGATATAAATAATCACCCCATCAACGGCAGGAAGGTGCCAGTTATAGGAATGGTCTACAGAGGGTTCGGAGTTCCTGCATTGTTGTAATCATGAACACTGCTGGGAATCCAATTATAACATCCAATCAAAAAGGAACAGGGCCCTGATATACATGGATTCCACCATTCCAGGGGTATTCACAGTCAAAGCTGGGGAATCCTGAATTTTAATAGTATAATCAACTCAATTTCTTTTCTTTTTTTCATACCTTTGATTGAATTTTCATGAATAATGATTGGACTATTATGGAATTTCGGTTTTTCTTTCCTTGAATCCTCTATAATGGAGACAACCCTGTTTTTACAGCCCAGAAGTGACATATAATGTCTCATCTGCCATTTGGCAATTATTCATCTATTGTAAACTTATAGTATCCATTTCTATTCACCGTTATGTATTCTTCTCCCGTGCGTTTATATTTTACGAACTACCCTTCATAGCCATTATTATCTGAAACCAGCATGCTATAATCAATGTCAAGTTCATAAATTACAAGTTGTGTTCTGTTTGGAGCTATAATAAAATTATGTTAAATATTTTATTGAACCAAATCATCTAGAATAATCGCCGCGCTTCTATTAATCAAAAAGTTCAAAATATTGCTATAAACGGGGTGACCATATACAACAAGACACCGTAATTACAACAAGTCATTTACAAATGAAATGAAGGCTGAAAAATATATATATAGACACATAAATATTATACAAATATTAACTGCTATGAGAAGCATGGTTAAAATTATAGGCCCAAGTTGATCACTTATCGGATTAAATATTGGATACAATACACGAAGTATTGGATTGACAAGGTTACCCCTGAGTTCCGTAGCCGCTTGTCAAGAATTGCCCCCCCCCCACAGTGTTGACACCCAGTATTATAAATATTTTTTCCCTGCAACTTAATACTCCGTTGGAGAGCGACAGGCGATTAGTATTTCACCGAACGCAAGAAAAGGAGTCCTATCTGATTGGCTAGAAATCGATCGCTAGATCGCTCAGTGGTGAAGTACAAACTCAAAATGTAGAGAGATGTATTCAATTCGATTGAAATCAATATTCTATAATTCTATAATTGACGCAGATAAAGAAAGTGGCATAGTGTCTCGGATATGTGCATAATATAGACTTGTGATTTAATATTGTATACAGCACCTGGATCTGATCTTTATATGGTTACAATTATCAAACAGTTAAATATATCACATTTTTAACGTACGATTTAAATATCGTTATGGATAAAATGCAGTAAAATATATCCACAGCAAACAGCAATCGCCGCTAATTAGTGTATTGAATTTCCAGTTAGTGTATTGAAAACAAAACCTCGGATTTACCTGACAACAAATCGAATTTTCTTGTAATGGCAATATTATATGGGGTACTGAGCACGCGCAAATCGTAAAAACGTGTAGAATAGAAACTCTGTGGTATCTCATATCGTGTAAATGGTATGCTTAGCCTGAGTCGCTCGGCCTATCTCGAACAAAATCTCCATGCGAAGATATAGGGATGATGACGCTGTGCCCCCTTTTTTGTTGGTCTGCCAAAAATGGCTTAGGTCTACCCCCTTTTAGCTTGCCAAACAATTCTTCCCCCTCCCAATATTATCCTCCCCAGGGCTCATAATTATTGCACAGCCCCTTACATGAATGAAAGGGAATTCCAATCTATCATGAAACAGTTTTTGTTAATGTAAACAATGATCAAATTAAATTACTCTGTAAACTTCCTATAACAATCGAGACTAACAATATACACCATGTTAGCAGAGTCATGTGAGACTATAGTCTCGGGCCAGACTGTATGTGGCTATCACGAACATACATTAGGAATGACGAGCATTCGGACCGATAACATGAAGCTGTCAGTGTTTCTATTGGTAATCATCTTCAAATTGGTCATTGCTTGGCAGGGTGAGTACTTTATAGACACTAGAGAGATTGCGATGTTCCATACGTGCTGCGTGGATCGTGCGTTAATACGGCGTTCAAAACGGAGTTCAATATTGCTAGTCCCCAAGCTGGATTGTGCTCAAGGAGAACAAGGCGGCTGGAACAAAGACTAACATCTGATTTGGTCACTAGAGATTGCGAAGCGCTTGAAATTTAACGGTCATCGGGTCTTGTGTCTACTTCTATACAGCATGCTTTTGATTTTGACTAAAAACTTAAGGTTATCATGCTGCTTAAAATCAATTGTATTTCAGTACTTCCCAAATATTATGGTTGCCAAAAAACAAATATCAAAATGAGACTGTTGAAAATTGGGCGCGTTGCATGAACCGTCGTGACGCCGTGAAAATGTCAATTTCAACGTGGACCGTGCGTATCAGGTGTGTTGTTTCAAAAAGGCAAATCACAATCTAATTTTTTATACGACCAATCTCACGCATTTCAATGGATAATCTGTACGTATGATCGTGGGTATGAATGAAGTCAAATGTTCACACCTCAATGTTGCTTTATTATAATGATTTCTTACAAACTGTGATAAATGGCTAATTGATGGAGATCTCACGTCCACTACCTCCTGAGCCACCCAGTCGTGTTATAGCGCCATCACTCACCAACCTCTGACCAACGTCCATGTGTTTGTGAGTGTTTTTATTTTATACTAATTACTAATCAGTACAGTTTGATCATATAATCATAAATACTTAGATATACAAAATATTAGCTAGATTGATTTACTAATTAGATGATTACCTTTCAGATAGCATTATTGGTACAAACCCAGATCTTTGATTCATATTTAGTACATTTTTATGCTAAGGCTTCTTTCTAGAACAACTGAGAACAAAGACTGCTTGACCATGTGCATTATGGACGGTGGCTGACCGGCCGTATTGGTATTAGGGGCTGTGCAATAATTATGAGTCCCCGGGGGTAAAATTTCAAACGGCTTGCCAAAATCGCTTGCCCCCCCTCTCGGCCTGCCAAAAATCGCTTGCCCCCCCCTCGGGCCGCCAAAATTCTTTGCCCCCCCTTGCGCATGCCAAATTTTTGGGATCCCAATTTACAAACCTTAAATGGTCTATATACCTGTTGCGAGCGCAGCGAGCAGGAAAATTTGCATATTTAAGCGTTTCCGTACTGTTTTCCTAAGCCTTTTTAGAGAGTTTTATTAAAAAGGCGCCCCATGAATGTGTGCCAAAAATCGCTTGCCCCCCCTCTCAGCTTGCCAAAATTGCTTGCCCCCCTTTGGCTCGCCAAAATTTCTTGCCCCCCAATTTTACCCTCCCCCAGGGCTCATAATTATTGCACAGCCCCTTAATAAATGATCTGAATTATCACCGAATATATTACTCTTCGTGTGTATGTGTGTGTCAGGATTCAGTAAGTTTCATCATTCACCGGGTAACCTTCTATCGGTTCCCCGAACCCAGGTTCATCGATCTAAAGCAGATTATTACAAAACGAAAAGGATCATATTAATAGTTAGACTTTTCGTCGTATGTTCATTTTCCTTCACTCTCTTTAATATATTTTTAAATGGGCAAATTTTGTGCATTTTCAACGCAGTCGCCACGTTAATTTTGTACGTGCAAAATCTTCAAAACTGGCTAAATACGCGACCTCGCTTCGATACAGGAGAGTGATTTTGAATAGATCCGCGGGCGTACGATCACGGCGTTTGGAAATCACAAGCTCTCTATGATAGATGGAAATGTTACAATATGATTTTAACTTTATTGGAAACACAGATGCAAATTCTTGATTTTCGGTGAAATTTATAGGAAATCTAAACTTTATTTTGAGGTATTCGGATAAGGTTGGATCAACTGAATCCGAATCATGAATCAGAAATAACTAGTCACGATAAAATTATTTTTGTGTTCATCTGCTTTTTGTTTTACAGATGATCCAAAATGTGGGTTACAAACCGTAGATTTGTTACCAGAAACTCAAATCGTCGGAGGTCAGCCGGCACAAGAGGGCGAATGGCCATGGCAGGCTGCCCTCTACGCTTACGGATCACCAATGTGTGGTGCATCGTTGGTGGCACCCAACTGGATAATAACAGCTGCCCACTGTATGTAAGTACCGAATTTTAAAAGATAGGCCTACGCGCACGGTTTCCCAGCAAACACAGAAAGTTTTACCGAAAACGTTCAAATGTCCATTTATATAAAGTTATATAAAAACGTTTTTATAACATTCAAAAGCATTTTTGAAAACTTGATGCAAAACATTCTAAACAGAATGTTATTTAAGTGCTGTTATTTAAGTGTTGGCAAAATGTTTTGCAAAAATGTTCGCCCAAAATATTGTACAATAGCGTTTTAAAAACGTTTTCATGACATTTAATCAATTTCATTTGTGGTCTGAAAGGGGTCTGCATAAACCGTACGGGTTAAATATTTATTGTGCTCTCATGTGTAGTGAATTAACCTAACATGGCGGATTTAAGGAGACTGAATTTGAGTTATGTTGGGGGGAACATTTCTGAATTTGGGAGATATTGTTTTGATATTATCAAATTTATTGAGGATTGAGGTGATATTTACTGAACCTAAATACCAATAAGTGTTGGTCATAACTGAAATGCACTTGTAATGTAGCAGTTTTGAAAGCGGTGGGAGCTTTAAATAAAATTTCCTTTAAAAAGAAATAGGGTGAGCAAATGAGGAACTGCATGTCAAGATAAAGGTGTAGTTATGATATTGACAATACAGTGTTACTTCGATTTTCACCCCCCCCCCCCCACTTTTTGAATTTTGAGAATTGACCGTACCGTTCTTGAAATATAAGAATTTTACGAAACTCCCTCATTTTCAAGCCTTTCCACGGATTCAAATATCAATCGATGATCTATATTCAGAGTCCTGGCCCATCTTGATTTAATAATTCGTCTCAAAGCCCCCGCGCGCATTAGTAAAATCACCCGGGGAAGTTTTTTAGCGTTATTCCCGCTGGATTGAGTAAATTTCAGTTTTTTTCCTCTGTTTTAGTGATCCCATACACAAAAATCTCACGTCTGACATCGTCAGACATTAAAATAGCCTAAAGCGTAAATCTCAATATAAATTCTTCATATTAACCACAGTGCAACCGCCTTGAGAGATGAAAAGGTGGTCTATTTTTTTAAATTTATTTATTTTTTTATTATTATTTTATTTATTTATTATTATTTTTTTGTCAATTCGGTTGTCAAATGACAACACGAATGGCTTTCAAAACGACCATGATTGAGTTAAAACAGAATTGCAGAAATCGACAATATAATCTCTCAATATCTCATATGGCCATTACATACCAAGAGAGATTATCCGATTCAGAATAAATTATTTGAACCCAAAATTATAATTTTTGAGCTGTTGACATAAAAAAAAACCGGAACCACATTCGTTCCTTCAGGTTGCCTGAGATATAATGTGCGTAGAAATTTTAGCTTTTTCTTTTATAGCATTTTTTTTTGTAATTTTTTTATTTACGTATTTATTTATTTTACCTCATGAAACATGCATCTTCATGCGTAAAAATGTGATAATCCATAATCCATGAAAACTATAACTAGTGAATAGAGCCACTGTTCCTGACCAAGAATAGATTTTCAAAAGATGAGCCAGATGTGCCCGTTTCTATACTACTCACGATCACGGCAACACTAAAATCGCTATGACAAAACAAATTCAAGCAAATTTCTCACCGTGTTATACGACTGTTGAACCAATTGAAATACAGAAGCTGTCTTGGCCATTTGCAGTTGTCACTGTCTGCAAGCCTAAGATAGTCCCGAAGATGGACTACATTTATCTTCTGAACATGGTATAAATCGCGATGATATTCCAACACATACCATGTCAGTCATTCAGCCAGCAGCACTCGTAAATTGGTGAATGCAGCATTTCTCCTTTTCTGGACAACTGAGACACGTAAACTTTATCGACTTATTTACAAAAAATTATGCCAACCACATCTACAACCGTCCGTAGTCGTACTATAACCAATTGATTTTAAGTGCTGCAAACTTACTGGAAATAGCCTATATCCGCCATCTCCATTGAGTTGAAAAATTGTAGAGAAACATTTTCTGCGTCCGTTCTCAATTACGCTCTGACAGAGAATGAGCTCAGCAAACAAGATGGCGCCGAAGGCCAGAGCAAGCACGCTCGTGATTGGTCCACCTGACCCAGAACAAGGCAAACCATAGGTTCAGCTAATCGCTATCCAATGACAATATCACATGGCCTCACGATTGCGAAACAATTTCAGCTGCAGGGATAATTTTATGTTTTATTTGACTAGCAAATTAAAATGCATCATGTACTGTTGGTGTTCTCGGATATCTTAAGCACATGCCTTTGCTATAATTTGAAAGGCCCGCCTTTTTTGCGTGATTTGGCAGTGTTCCTGGTATATTGATTTTATGCTAATGCGCGTATCATTTACACATAGGCCTATGTGGTTTGAAAGACAAAGGTGTACCTTTGTCTTTCAAACCCATAGGCCTATGTGTCTTTATGTGATCATATAAAATCCATCCAAATATTCAATATATTGGGTCAAGGTCAACTCTCATTACATACTGACCGACCCTCGTACAATGTCATTTACCAAAACACCACAACTTGCAGGGTCTTTTATAATCATAAGACCACACATAACCAAGCTTATGCAAAAAGGCTTATTCATGCACATATACACAAAGTACTTTCAAAAAATACTTAACTTATGGGTAAAAAACAAGCAAAAAACGTATTACATTTGTAACAAACTATTTTAGTATACCCTTTTGCCTGACTTTTCTTTCCAGTAATGTTTTACAATTCCTAGTTGGCTGTGTTATGTATTTTTACTTTCTTTTTAAATTACAACAGAAAGCTGTGGATTAACCCGTCAAGATACGAGCTTATGCTTGGTAGTAACTCTCTAACGGACATATCAGAAAATTCACAAAAACTTCCATGTTCTGAGTTCTATGTTCATCCTCTATATGATGGAGAAACCAGAGAGTGGGATATGGCATTAATGAAAGTGGAGAGGCCGTTTGAAGTAACCGATTACGTCAGGACTGTATGTGTCCCGCAGAAGTCACAGGAAAATGAGTTCGAAGCTGACGAACCTGTCACGATTACTGGATGGGGCACAACGAGTGAAGGAGGTATTTAATGTAGATATTCATCTTGTTTGTTATTGTTAAATTATTTAAGATTGATTTTTTTAAATAAAACAAATAGAATAGTGGTGAAATGATTGTAAAACCAGTACGTCCATGGTAAAACTCACCAGCTGACGTTTCATCCGTCTAGACTAGTCGGTTTTCTTCCGAGTGTGAAGCTCTGCTACGGTGGGAACTAGTGTTGCCAGTCCTTTCGAAGCTTTGTAGCAGAGTATTGTAAAGATCAACAAGATTGTAGGTGCCCTCGTCTCGGTTCATGGTGTTGTTCATTCCTCTCCTCCGAATCCATATGTATTCCTTTATAAAATTATCCATCGCTTGATACGAACCTCCTCATCTATAACGCCTGACTCCTCCCAGTTCATTTAGGCCTATCAGTGTCGTTATGAGTTTGACAGACGGCCGAATCCGGGCAAGGGGATCACCGTTCTAGCTCTTTTACGATGACCAGGGTCGACCGGGCTGCGCTGCACTGAATACCCTGGTTTCGATGGCCATTTTGAAAATGCTCTTGAGTGAAAAATGTGATCTAGGGGGGTCTATACTAATGCCCCATGATATCAATGATTGATTGACATGGGTGTTAAACTCGGGCATTTTTCAAAACCCATTGCTTCTAGATTAAACGTATGGTCAAGCTTATGAATGATTGATAGTAGGCCTACTTCCAGAAACTCTTAAGGCACTTTGTATTTTGTTTCAATCGATTGTTTCAAATTTCCATGAATATTAATTACGATGCCTAGGCCTAGTTACTCACCACTGTAGTGTTACCATGGTAACGTACACGTGCTCGCAAACCTCTTTGATACTGCAAGTTGCAACTTTACGAAGTGTCGTAACCAAGCTTAACCAGCAATCAGATGATTAAGTCCATCATAATTAGAAACCATTTGCATTTTAAGAATGACTTTTCTTTCTAGGGCCACAGAATCCAGATTTATTCGAAGTCACAGTACCAGTCATAGATCAACAAGAATGCATAGATAATTATGCTCCAGAACCAATCACAGACAAGATGATATGTGCAGGATTACCGGAAGGTGGCAAAGGCCATTGTCAGGTAACAAAATAATATTATTCTAACCACTAAATCATGCTCTCTCCATTATATGGATAGATTCTAATTTTATATCGGTTTTTTTGTAGGGTGATAGTGGTGGTCCCTTAGTAGGACTCATTAAAAACCCCCAAGGACACCGATGGTACCTTGGTGGAATTGTGAGCTATGGGTTCGGTTGTGCTAGACCTGGATTTCCCGGAGTTTATACAAGGGTCACTGAATTTGAAGACTGGATAGCTCCTATATTTGACGGCGGAGTGCCCGGAGGAGTGCCGGATAAAGGTTAGTCTGCTTAAATATTGGGAGAAATAGTTTTTTTAACATAGTAACAAAAGTGGAACCAAATGAAAACAACGATTAATTAACAAAACCTTGATGAGTGTAAATTTAGGTATGACTAGCATTTTTTGCTTTTGACATATGAGACGGGTGCTCCGACAGTCGGCACCTTTGGGCATATTCAGGGTCAAAGTTTACACAGGGGTCAAAACTCAAATTGGTTCCGATTAAGATAAAACCTATTACACAATAGTAGATACATTTTCTGTGTTTGATCCATGTTGAGTCCAAATTTCAACCTTTGACCTTTTCGCTAATAACTGCAGGCTGATTGGTAGTAGGTAAGTTAAATCATAATATTTTCTGAAATTATGACCTGGTATATAGCGTTTGATCAAATTATGAACAATTTTGAATTTTGACCCCTGTATAACCTTTGACCTCATATTTCTTTTATTGCACAATGGCGCCCACTCGGCACCTGTCATTTTTGACCAACATGGTTGGGCATCAACTTTAAAATTAATAAGAAAATGTTAGTCATACACAAGTTTACACCAAACATGAGGCGTTTACTGGACTATCCACTGAGTGCACCAAATCCGCGTAAGGGACGCACCATTAGATACCAAGGGGGGGGGGAGCTGGGTAGTTTTTTAAAAAAAATTGTCGCGCCATCTGAGCAAAAAAGTTTGCTCCACCTCAGACTAAAAAAAATAAATTTGCTCCACCTTGGGTTAGAAAAAAAAAGATTTGATGTCAAGGGTGAAAAAAAATTGTCACAGTTCTAGTTAGTGAAGAAAAATTAACCTCATATAGCTTTTATATTGCAAAATTTGTCGCGTATGGTACGTATTTTATGCGCATTTGTTTATTAAAACTTATTATGTGAGCCGGGTTTGTGAGTGAAAACACTTGATTCACTCTACTTCACAGATTTTCACCAAAATTCCATCCCAATGTCAAAATTATTATAGAAATCTGTGCCACATGCCAGGTCCACATGACTGATTGAGAGCATAGGCGTAGATCCTAGGGGTATAAATCCCCCAATATTTGCTAGGGGGTGGTCCATACAATCATCCCCAATGTATGTGGGTTTCTGACGAAATTACCCAAAAAAAAACCAATTTTTGCGCGCGCATTTATTCCACATTAATGAACCGTATTTCACCAGTTTAGCTTCAATATGCCAAAATTGTTCGCGCCAAAAGAGGTTCATTATACTTCAAGAAATTTTTACACCTAAAAATATTGATGTTTTTGGTGGCACTCGAAATTTAGGTGCTACAAAACGTAAAAATGATTAAAAATATGGACAAAATTTTACAACTCGACAAACAAATTGTTGAAAATTATAGGACTTTACGATTGCAAAAAAAAAAGTCTCTCCGAGGTGTTGAAAAAAAAACACCCATTTTGCTTCATCCAGGGGCTAAAAAAAAAATGTGCTTCACCGAGGTGCTAAAAAATTTTTTTGTCACGACCCCAACTACCAAGCCCCCCCCCTTGATATCTAATGGTGCGTCCCTAACTCCCGACTCACTCCCGAGTAAGCTACTAGTCTAGTTGCCCAGCCAGTTGACGAGTATCTTGCATTGTGTTTAATTTACTCGGCAACTTAATTTTTATCTTTTGTAAGTTGGCGAGTAAGAAAATCGATTTAAAGATAGAGGATAAAATCATTGATATTGATGAGATTGTGGAAGTTAATAATATGATAAGTTTAAATTTTTATCCACGTACAAATAAAAATACGTCATTTTGCCTAAAAATGGGGTTTTTGTAGGATAACTTTTTAATAACGATAGGTCGTACATAGCACAAACTAAACATCTTTTAAATCCTTGTCAACAAGTAATTTGAAATATACATCAAATATTGAACAAATCCCGGAACAAATACCATACACATATCTTATTATCGATAAACAAACCCAGCATTAATTCCCAAGCATTTTTTTCTATCGCAAAATTCAAAGCCTCGTTCAGCAATATTCAGATATGAAATTGTGGTTAGCATTGATTAGGTTTGAGCCCTGTGCAATACTAATCGCCCATACTAATAATAATTTGGAACGTTTACCACTAGTAAACTAAGATCTCACAGTGTGTGCTTTGTTGAAATAGTACTGAGGATGTTCATATATAGGGAGGATCATCTGCAGAGTTTACAACGACCTAAACAATGCCCGTGCAAATAGGTTTGCACGGTTGCACCGGGTTCGTAATCTGCCCAGTTGATGCAATCTGACTCTGATGATTCACCATTGGCAGATAAATTACAGCGCTTTGAAACCCGGGTTGAAACCTAGAAAAATGTGCATTATGAATCCAAAATTTACATGTATTTATTTATTTATTTACTTATTATACAGGCAATTCTGCCCAAAATACTGACTTTGTTCTCCACGGCTTTAACGGTGGCAACGGTCCTGCTGGTCCGAGTAACATTGTAGGTCCAGATAGCGATGCAGCCAGTGGTGGGTTGAATGCTGCGGGTATTGTCGCTGTGATCGTCGTTCTTATGGGTGTTGCTATTGGCCTATTCGTAGTGTAAGTATATTTTTGAATTGCACATTACGTTACTTCCGACTTCAACACAATCATGTTGCATTTTCACCTCACCACCACTTAAGTTTTTCTTTGAATAGTAATCACAGAAACAGGTTGTCACATAGCCAGAGTTTGAGTGACCAAGGGTCAATGAGTTATAACTTGACAATGGAATCATGTTGTCCCTAAAAGTGAACTTTGTCCTCCGAGGCATTTGGTTGTAAGCTTTGCCTGTTGATCAGACTCTTAACTAGGATTTAGATCAAATTATGCTGAAAGGTCAACCACAGTTGGGACATGTGTAAACATTATAAATATGCCAAAAAAGCTTTAAAACAATTTCTTCTTTTATTCTCTCCAGATATCGCAGTACCAAACAATCCCAGGAAGGATATCAAAACCTGTGAGTGAGCAGCACTATGTATGGACCTGACTTAATTGGACTTCAGCTGAAGACGGTGAACAAAATAGTATATTCCATTTATTGGGCTACCTCAGAAAAGAAAGTATACACTCAAAAGAATAGAAGACTCAAGAGTGAAAATCACTCTTCAGAGTGAAAACCATTAAGAGTGGGAACTGCTCTTATTGTCCCTTATAGCACCTTGAAAGACTGGTTCCCACTCTTTGTAAGGAGTGGTTTTTCACTCTTTTAGGAGTGATTTTACTGATGTGGATTGATTTTCACTCTTCTTATTCTTTTGGAGAGTGGTTCTTAACCCTTATCCATTAAGAGAGTACCCCCCCCCCCATAACTGGCACCTTTTTGTCATTGATCATGTTGATGGGTTGAACATCAGTATCACTACTATTATAGGGCAGTGAATGTGAGGTCAAGATTTCATTATTTTGTTATCGCGTGATACCCATCTTGACCTCCTTTTGTTGTTTCATAGTATGTGATATAAATAATCACCCCATCAACGGCAGGAAGGTGCCAGTTATAGGAATGGTCTACAGAGGGTTCGGAGTTCCTGAATTGTTGTAATCATGAACACTGCTGGGAATCCAATTATATCATCCAATCAAAAAGGAACAGGGCCCTGTTATACATGGATTCCACCATTCCAGGGGTATTCACAGTCAAAGCTGGGGAATCCTGAATTTATATAATCCGAAATTTCTTTTCTTTTTTCATACCTTTGATTGAATTTTCACGAATAATGATTTGACTATTATGGAATTCCAGTTTTTCTTTCCTTGAATCCCTCTATAATAGAGACAGACCTGTTTTACAGCCCTGAAGTGACATATGTACGTTCCCATTGGCCATTAGGCAATCATTCATCTATTGTCCATTTCTATGTATTCTTCTACCGTGCGTTTATATTTTGCGAACTATACCCTTCATAGCCATATTATCTGAAACCTGCATGCTATAAACAATGTCAATAGCTCATAATTACAAGTCGTGTTCTGTTCGGAGCTATAATTATGAAGGAGAATAATCGCGCTTCTATTAAAGCCTTAATGTACGATCTTTTTAAATTTTTAGATTTTTCTTTTTTTTCTTCCAAAATGATAAAATAGTTAATATGCAATCATAATGAATACATTTGGACGCGGAAATCATTGTGAATTTGCAAAGAAACAACACACCTCCATCACTCAAGATATCTCGCACTTTTTAGATTTTACGCCGAGTTAGTCTCCTATGCAGCCAGTTTGGTTACGCTCCCTCTACATGTGTGGAGGGAGCGTAACCAAACTGGCTTCGTAGGAGGCTAAGATTTGCGATCGTTCCGACATATTATCATGATCCGAAAATTATGATAGTATGTCGGAACAACAGAAAATCATCCCGTTTTACTACAAATAGGGCGAATTTGACAGTTTGCTCATAGATGTAAGTTGGAACATGCGTAAGTATTACAAATATGCCAAAAAATCGGTTAAAAAAATAAAGGTATATTCTGAAACAAGAAATGTCTTTAAAAAGACAATGCTATGGATGCAGATCATGTTTCATAATTTTACATTGCAAGTACTTTGAATGCTAGTAAATTTGAATGTTTGGTACAACTAACCGGGTGCGAAATATTGGCATTTATTGGTAAATACCACCAATGACATACTAGGAAATACTAAAAATTTTCATGCTGAAAGCGGAATTGAAAAATGTGTGCTAAATAGGTCTACATATTTTAATTCATACCTGAACAAATGGCTTTACAACAATACAACAGTCTATATTCAGACAACCTTTAAAAATGTTTGCTGCTTAAGGGATTTCATATCAACCAAGTTTCATGACAATCCAACTATCTCAATTATCAGTAACTTTAACCTTGATATGACCTTGATGGTTTCCACAATCTGACAATCTATACTCAATTCACCTTGGATGACCTTGACCTGACATTCAACATTTTCCGCTTACAAACTCATCATGTCCATAACCCCCATAACAATCTGTCCTTTTACCTTTTCTGTGTTTTACCATTTACCAATATTTAGTAAATTACAGTTAAAATCCATTAAAAGCATGGTATTTTATTTAAGATATATTTATTCACAATGTATAGTTTACTGGTAGTTACAATCTACCCCAATTACTGGTATTTACCTTCCCCCCTGACGACTAGTGTCAATCCCAACATCAATTATTGATGGTAGTAGTGGCACCTGCACTGTTTATACCCAGCTTGTTTCCTTGTTTGGTCAGATCAGGGAATGGTCACTCAGAATAATGCTCATTATTATTGTTGAATTATCGTACATTCAGGCTTTAATCAAAATATTGCTATATTAAACGGGGTCACCATAATGAACAAGTCACCGTAATTACAAATAGTCATCATTTGTGAGTGGACACCACGAATCAGCCGTAAAGTCGGCCCCGGTCGCTGCTGTCTACCATGTGATAGACGACATGTAGAAACCAGTGAAATTCAGCATTTGCAAGGTACAACTAAAGAGTACAGACTCTCCGTTTGTGTGTCGCTCAAGGAGAGCAAATAGTGTACCTCCGTATAATTTCGCTATGCACCTGGCAAACCTCAATTTAATCCTTCATTTGAAGAATTTAAAACAACTGCACATTTTTATCTCAGTCAGAGAAGTTGAGTGAAACTCTTTTTTCTTGCAAAGTGCATCCCTCATTAGGCTATCCATACACCCCCTGGAAAACATGACCTTAATCTCCCACACAGGGATGCATGGTTGTTTGCATCATGTGTGTAACTCATTCCGTAAAAAATGTGAGCTTAAAGATCCAAATTATCGTTTGACTCCAGGCTCTTGCCGAAAAACGCCAGACACAGCACACCATTTGCCCTCCATGAGCAGCAAACGGAAATGGGGATTTACCACAGCATGGGGTAATTTTGAGTCGGTACTCTTTAAGTATAACCTCTTTGGTGATAACACTAAAATATGGTATTTGAGTCAGGGTTCGCAGGTTTTTGCCGCAGGTGGAAAAAACCGCGGTTTTAACCAATTGGCAAAAACAGTTTTTGCCAGTTTTTGCCGGCAAAAATGGCAAAAACTAAAAAAGTGATTTATAGTTCAGTTTTTTCATCTCAAAACAAATTATTAAGTTACAAAAATAAGTTCCAGAGTGTAACAAGGCCAGATTTTGTAATTATAAACAATATATTAAGAAATTAAAGGCATGCGTTTTCATTGCTCAAGTGCATTTAATCGAAATGTGGCATGTATCAAATTCAAAACATTTTCATTTTAAGGACTTGATGAGACAAAAAATATGTTGAATGATTCATTAAAAGTTGTGTGTTACTGTTTATGAGCTTTCTGTGTCACTTTTTAATATTTGAGTGACTATATGTGAGTTTTTGCCATTTTTTGCCATTTTTGCCGGTTTAAACCAGGCAAAAACTGGCAAAAACAGTTTTTGCCAGGTTTTTGCCACTTTGCTGGCAAAAACCGAACCCTGAATTTTTTGAGTGTAAACAGTTGTATTCAACATAAACTTATCTTCCCAATAAATGCTTCAGAGCATAAGAATTAAAGTGTATAGTCTGTATATCTACCTGGAGTCACTGGCACTAGCTTTGAAGTTCAGCTTGTTCTGCATTAGATTAGCGTTTTAACTTAAGCTAGTGCCTGTGACTCGAGGTAGATATACAGACTATATTGTCCTTTAAACATCACATCATGGCCAGATAACACATGTGACCCACTCTGACAAAACCAGGAACAAGTCGCATTTTTGACATTTCATGATTTTAATATAAATGTAAAGCACAGGACAATAAGCTTTAAAATGATACCAAAATTATATAAATATTATCAATACTTTTCAAGATATTAATAATTTTGCAAATGATACCTTTATATTTTTGCCTAATTGCTTTTCTGAGAAATGGTCCAATTAGTTTTCTGCTTTACACAAGATTGAATAGGGATTGTTCTAATTCAATTGTTAATTATTGATTAAATAAAGCTCTTTTTAATAAGTATTTTCAAGGATTTGAAAGTCCATTCAATCCCACATCAAATACCATGAAATTAAGAATTTCAAAATTGGAAACTTTTTATGGGAATGGCATCTTTTATAGAAGCTTCTAACTCAAAGCCATGTCTGGCGACTTGTTCCGGGTTTTGTTGGAGTGGGTCACATATCTGTATACATACAAAAAGATCCTGATAAAAGAGCAAGGCTTCAAATTCGGCAAGAATCAGAAAATAAACTTAATTTGTGAGAATCAATATTGATTCGAAAAACATTCATGCCAATTCTGCACATGACGATCAGGTGATTCTCACTTAATTTTTACCAGATGTCATAGATGAGAGAATCAATTTTGATTCACACAAAGTGCAACAAAACTGAGCCCTTGAAGAGGTTGAACTGGTAAGGATAAGCAGGGTTGCCAAACCGGGGATTTGGTAGCCCAATTGGGCGACTTTTGAAGATTTTTCCGTGACTTTTGACAATTTCCTGTCCCATAGAAACCAATGGTTAAGAAAAAATTTGGGCGACTTTTCAACATTGGCTCCCGCGATTTCCGATAGTTTCATGCCCCATAGAAACCAATGGTAAAGAGAAAAATTGGGCGACTTTTCGATTATTTGACCCGCAATTCGGGCTGAAATCTTTTGGCAACCCTGAGGATAAGTAATAAGCTTTCATGTGACACCGCATTAGTACCATGTATACATTTTGCTTGTTGGAAAGTCACTGGGTGGGCGCTTATAGGGACATGAGCGGTTAATGTATAATAATAAGTCCACTTGGATTCATCGAGGCAGTGATGTTTACAGTGGGCGCAGTATTAATTTGTGTGTATTGACTCCTAAGAACTGGTATGTTTACACGTACGATTAAAGGTGGTACATGGGCATATGTAAGATGAATTATAATCTTTGACTTTTTACATTTCCATGTTTTGATAAATATTAAATATTAGTCTATTATCTCATGTACATATTGTATTTTTGTCGTTTTATATTGCCCTTTTATCATACTCTATGTATTCGGTGCCTAGAGGCCGCTTTGTGAGCATAGTGCGCTAATATAAATTTCTTCTTATTATTATTGCTATCTGTACAAAGTTACTGCAACAAAGTTCCGACATCATGGCCTCGAGGACGCCAAATGGACTATAATAGCAAAATAACCAACAACACTATAAAGTCCATTTTTAAAGTTTCACATCTAACTAATGCGGTGTCACATGAAAGTTTATTACTTATCCTTACCAGTTCAACCTCTTCAAGGAATCGATCTGGATTCGTAGAAGAGGACCCAATGTCATGAATAGGGACGACGGGCCCACTTTTTAAGTCATGTATATGACTGAGTGACAATTGTACACCCTCTGTGGTCGGGATTCGTCCAACCGGAAGTCCAATCAATATTCTGATGATGCTTTTCGACTATGAAAAGCGAAACCGTCAAACTGGTGAGTAAATTTTGGTTTTGTTCTCATGAAAATATTTAATTAAATGGTACGTATTTTGTAAAGGTCTGTATCTCAAATTTAGATATCAATAGGATAACCCCAATACATTTGTACCTTTGAAAATTTGGGTACAAAAAATGCATACTCTGCAACTTGAGGTCAAATTTTACCAGTGGCGGCGCCAGGAATTTTTTTCCAATGGAATTGAGGGGGCAAAATAAATTTCAGGGGGGGGGGGGGGGAAATCAACAAATTTTGCGCAAAATTACCGCAAAAAGGTGAAATTTTCGTAATTTTGTGTTTTTACTTGGGGGCAACAGGGGGGCAAGAGTTCTGACTGGGGAGAATTTGCCCACTCATGCCCCGATGGCGCCGCCACTGAAATTTACACTACGATTGTTAAATTGTGGTTATTGAACTTTGCAATTGGGATACTGGGATGAGGCCACTTAAGTCCATAGTACATGCTTCAATAAATCACAGTCTCACATCAGTGTCGAATCCAATCAGCATTGTTCAAATATATTGCACACTGGTTTTACACTTTTTCACCGAAAGTTTGGTAGTAACATCCGTGCCGTTAATTCGCAAGTGTGACGACAAACCCCCCTTGTATGTGTGTTAACATACTGAGGAATAGAGTTTATACGCACAATTCAATACTCTGACCAGCGAAATATGCACCTCTGTTACTCCCAAACTCGAAGTGAAACAAAGTATAGTCACTCTCATCATCTTCAGTTGACTTCATCATGCGAATGCAGGTACACGGGTTTAGCTTGTTTGCGTAATCTATCCTGGGCTTTTTTACCTTTACTCAGGCCTTGGTACGGAATATTGACCTGCACAGAGAAATATAAATAAGAACTTATAACCAAGCGACTTACATGTATACCCACCAAGTGGATCTCCAGGTGCTGATGTAGCACAATTGAACACAACAAGGTGAATCAGATATGATGGGACAGGAATATTGGAAGAGGTCCATTTCAGAATGCAGGAGGAAAATCGGAGAACCCGGGGGAATAGAGATGCAATCAAAACGATTCGGCCCGGGTGTCAGTCCCTCCTCCTGTAATTGATCTCAGTATACGTAGTATGTGTGGAGCAGCATGTTGTCTTTTAGCTAATATTAGGCAAAAAAAAAAATTGTTGTGTTGCCCTCAACCGTCCAACCCTAAATCCTGAAAAATCAGGGTTTTTTTTTTTTTGGTTTTTTTTTAATGATGATTTTTACAGATTTGTTCAAAAAATCAATTTTTTTCACTTAAAATTAATATTTTATTGAAAGACTAGTCTTTAATTGATGTCTAACAGGTATCCAAAAGTCAAAATTGACAAATGTCCCCTAATTGAAGAAGCATTATTTAATATTTGAGGGGATTTTTAAAAAATTTTAATTTTTTTATTTTTTTATCCGACCGTCCGACCCAACTTTCCCATTTTTCCACTTGAGGGCAACACAACAATATTTTTTTTTGCCTAAATATAACATGGTCTGGAACCAATGGGATTGCATGAAGCTTATCATTTTAGTAAAAAAAGTGATAATGGGATACATGTATATTGGTAGCCTTATCTCGGAAGGTTTGAACGTTACATATATCACATTTTGAATCTGAACTCTTCACTCACTATGGACCACAATGGCCTCATTCTAGGGGCATAGTTCAATAACCTCAGTTAAACAATCATAGTGCAAAATTTGACCTCAAGTTGCAGAGTATGAGTTTTTGTACACACATTTTCAAAGGTCATACAATGAACGTACATATTTATTGGGGTTAAAGAAATGTGCCATGATAGATGAGCATGTTGTGGATCCTAGTGACTTGTTGACGGGCAGTGCTGTATTGAAAGTAGAAAGCCACAGGGGCATGAACAGGTTCTTCTTTTAACCCCATGAGAACTACCTGCCGATTGGTCAAAAAGAAGTTTTCATTATCAGTTGGCCCAATCAGCAACATTGTTAGAATAATTTCACCATGCAAAAAAATTGAGGTGAATTATTTGCAAAGCTCCATTCTGATTGGTGATTAAAAGTGAAGATATCATGTAATTGACCAATCAGAGGCAATGTTAGATCAGCAGGTAGTGCTCAGGGGGTTAATTTTCAATTTGCAAAAGAGGGAACAAAAGTATGTACAATACTTGCCGGTCTTGGGTATGGGCTCTGGTAGTGCACAGCTGTAAAAGAATTCATAATGATTGGGGTTAGTTAGTTCTCTTATTTATATTAAAGTTGCAAGTTTTCTGTTTTATGGAAAACAGAAAAAAAAACCTTATCAGGTTGTGTGTTTCTTGCAATCATTATACTCACAGAATATTGGTGAGCTATTTTTATTGGAAGATGTTCCCATCCTCAACAGGTTCATGTCCACCAACTTTATTGGAGCAACTTTAAAATGTAATACCAGATGACCTTTGTCCACTCAAGAACTGCGCCAAGCACTGAACTTTATTCACATCGCGTAATAATAGTATAAAATAGTCCACAAATAGCTTCAATTGGGTCTTTATTTTGAATTTTTCTCTAAATACTGAGGGTGGCGCATCCCCCTCAGACACCCCCTGCGTATGGATGAAGGTGTCCATTTTGGCTTTTGTTTTGCTTTGGACATCTGTACACTTTTTGTTTTAAGCAATGATGATAACAATATTATCAAAATGGTCCACAAAATAGCTTCACACACACCCGGCGTATGGATAAAGAAGTGCCTGTTTAGCATCTATTTTGGACACCCATTACACGTATTGTTTTTTAGCAATGATAACAATAACTATGTCAAAATGGTCCACAAATTGCTTCAATTGAGACTAAAAAAGAAATCAAAATACTGAGGGGCACATCCCCCCTGACAGCCCCTGCGTATCGAAACAAAAAATTTCTGTTTTGGACACCCGTACACTTTTTAGTCAAAATGGTCCACATTGGCCTTTATTTTGAAAAAACTCTCCAATTCTGGGGGGGGGGGGGGCCATATCCCCTTCAGACACCCCTGCATCTCGCAAAAGCATGGACGCATTGGCCATTAAAAAAGATGGGGGAAGACGAGTGGGCCCCCCCTTTCCATAATTCCTGGATCCGCAACTGGTTTACTATGCAAGACTTGAATTCTTTGTTGAAAATACAATGTGTGTAATGCCTACTTACCCATTTCTAGTCTTGATTCTGCTTCTCTTATGCATAGAGATATCTCCCCAGGATCTGTCACCTATAAAATGAGGATAAAAGTACTGCTATTATTTTCTCTCCATCTAGGATCCTCTTTGTACAATAGTTTGATCAGCTCGTAATCAGTGGGAATTGTTAGGCTTTTACCACTACGCCGAAAAGTAGACCCATGTTAAGAGTGATATAGTTAGCCTATCTGCAGGCCGGCACTCAATATCTGCTATACCATTTTCCACAATGATGTGGCAATGACATCAATGCACCGAGGCAGCAGTTTCGCATCTTTGTGCGTGTGTATGCCAGTGCCATGAGCAAGCATTAGTGATTTGAAGTTGCGCCCAATGAAATGTAGTTTTATTTTATTCCATTTTACTTTGCTGCAACTTATAAAAGTATCTGGACAAGCTTTGGAACATATTTTTGCCACAAAAGGTTGTCAGATATCAACTGAGAATGGCATATGAAACCACAGCTATAAATTAATATTACCTAAATTAGTTGTTACATCAATAATTTAAAATAATGATTAACAATAATCCTGTGTGTGAACACATCGGAAAGCAGCAGTTTGAGTTCAATCAAAACTGCTTTTTTGACAACAAAAACCTGGGGAAAAAACAATTTTTTCAAAATTCCGACTTTGGATCTGAGTAGATCAGATTGAGTCACAATATCTAGGCCTACCTGTTTATTTTTTCTAAAAAGTGTTTTTGTCTCATTCCTGATATAAATCTGTTCATCTTTGGTATCTTGTAAGTTGCCAGTGCTCGCTTGCCATTTCTGTGATGTCCTCAGGAGTTTCTTGTACAGTCCAAGAACTTGTAGTCTTGTCACGCTGGACGCCATCTTGTCTGCTGCTTGCTCCTCATCAACTTCGCCTCATCCTATATTTGTGTGGTAAGATCTATGAAGGGAATCTGAAAGAAGGAAACGCACATTTGACTTAACACCATTCAACAAAATGGAGGACAAGCAATGTCATTAATCAGGGGATTGGGAACATGCCCCCTTAATTTTTTGCAAGGGAGGATGTCCCCCCCCACTTAAAAATCATAACAGAAAAAAATAATAAATCAATATTGTCCTGTACATTTGCCTTTTTAAAATGAAAAACAGTGTTTCGGTCGGTCAGCATTGACATTTTTTGCAACGGGATGTTGTTTAGCTTTATTTATTGATGAGTCAACTGATTTTCTTTTCAGTAAAGACTGCCTATTTTTGAACAGTCCAAAATTGTGTTGAAGTGCAATTTTAGCAATATTTTTGATGTGACTGATCACCCCTTGTGATCGGCTGTGTGTTTACATCTGAACTTCCATTGCTTTTCATGGTGTCATGCTTCGGCGAATCCGACTAGATTTTGAAAGCAATACAATGGTCTCTAGCCTCATATGTGAAGCTCATCGGTGAGCTGGGCAAATTTGTGGCTAGACTTCTTGAGCAAGAGCAATGAAGAGTACATGTAAGTCTGAGCCTAAGGTTGCTCAGACTGACAACTCATAAAAATATTGGGGCTGTCGTACGGAGTGGATGAAGATCAAGATCCCAAGATGGCTACAAAAACTGAGCTATCTGAAATGGGCTGTGTACAATTTAAGGCTATTGAAACTTGATGTTGAGTTTAGCGTCCCATTTTTTCAGCTCATAATGAGGCAACTATTTCATTATTCATTATTCATTATTTTCAAGGTTTCATTATCAGCGGCCTTTTACCAATGCTTATGCGCTTTTGTTCATTCTAATTAGCTATCGCCAGTCGCAATATAATGTCACAAACACACATAAACATTTATTAAAGTATAATTATCTTGCTTTTTGTTTTTCAAGTTTTAAAACAAACTAAAATGTATTCAAGTATACCGGTCTTCTTCACTCCAATTTGTACTAACCTCTCCGTATACATTTGAGGATAGGGGGAAATGGGGAGGGGGATTGACTCATTTATACAAAAATAACAATCATGCAGAACATTTATATGAAATAAATTTTTGGCACCAATTTGTCAAAACTAGGTCTTTCCTAGTTAAATTATTTTATATACAACATCAACAATCTGGTAAAAACATTTTGGCTAGTTGATTTCTCTTCTAGCTATCCTGGTATCCCAAAGGTATAATTGAAATAATTGGATAGAGCAAGGGTCAAAAACCTGTATATTTTTAATGCTAAAATATTTAGATGGATTCATCTAATAGTTCTCAAGGCTTTCTATAGTTTTTGAAGGGTTGAAATACCAAAAAAGGGGTTTAAAAATTTTGCAGAACAAATTTTCTTTCTGGTTTAGTAGTAATTTGCACAATAATGAATTATTTTCAGATTTTACATCTCAAACGCGGCACAAAATTCATAACGCGGGCGGTGGACGCTAAACTCAGAATCAAGTTTCAAGTGCCTAAGGTAGAGTCGTAGATATAGGCCATTCCAAGTCTTCAAATTTAGTTTCG
>NC_092638.1:57561656-57659583 GCF_039555335.1 Amphiura filiformis
AAAATCCTGATATTGTAAAAGAGAGTTTCAAGCATAATTTTCTGAAATCAGTCAGGCATGCCATCTTTGAAAAATATCAAATTATGGATGATTGAACAAATTAAACTGATGTTATAATTTCTGCACAATTTTTGAATTAAATGAAATTGGGGGGGGGGGGGAGGAGAATTCCAAAGACCGAAGTTAATTATGTAGCTTGTTTTTGTCTCTCACAACTACTTGAGCTCGCATACAGAGCTGATAAAAATTCCCTTTAAAAGGAAAGCCAGCCTCAATGTAGAAGAGGTCTTGTAATTAGTTTTGGTCAATGTGAAAGGCATTTTTAGGATCACGCTTACATCTACATGACAGTCCACCAAACCATCAACGATGAGAACATGCACACTGAAACAGCAGAAAACATTAATTCCTAATCTCATGTCAACTCTTTTAATTCATTACATGTACTCCAAATTGTTCTGGTCTGTTTGTTTTGTTGTTGTTGTTGTTGTTGTTGTTGTTGTCGTTGGTTTTTTTGTCTTTTCAGCTTTTTACCCACGATATCTCAATTTCCAATTTTGTAATACCAGAACTTACGAACTCAATATCTTCGCTTAGGAATGTCCGATTTCACTGCTTTCGATATATACACTGCCGGTTTGAGTTAACTTACATGTACATTTTATTTTAAAATAACTTAATTAATTCGCAATGTATAGTTTAAGCCTACTATATTATAATAGATAGTGGCCAGCACATTTATAAAGGACTGGTTACTCACTACAATCTTCACTCTTAAACTGTGTTTTTCTGAATGTGCTGATCATGTTGGTTGCTAGTCGGAAACTCCTGCGAAGCTATGGACATGGCATCTTACATACTCCATTCTATAACAGTCTGCCTAGTGCCTTGTGTGTTTTCTCTTCAATCATTTTGTTGAATGTAATTTTATGAATCAAATAGTTATGTGTCATTTTATTTATAATAAAGAAGTTATTAAATTAATAAAGTAAGACAATTTATTTATAAGTGCATGTCAAATGGGGTACATTGTTCAATACTATATGCATAAATTATGCCCATATTATAGCTAGGCCCTAAAAACTTTATTTTGCATCGGATTTTTCCCGTTGAAAAGACAAAACTGATGTTTATGATAGCAACCATTTCATCAATAACATTTTGAGTCATTTTTATCCATAAAACGACACAGGATATGATAGATAACTACTTTCACATCAATATGGTCCATATGATCACAGATTGTTGAGAATCTGTGATATGATCCGAGGATATGATGAAGATTTTGATTCTATAGATCTGTTATCAACATGATATCACGCTGTTCAGTGGTCAAGGAGTAAGGACCCGGTCAAGGACACTGATATGACATCATAGGTGATGTCAGATTTTCTTCTGCTGACCATATGATGCTATATATATTAACTATTATTGTTACATTTAGGCCTTTAAACTTTTAAAGTCATAATTAATTAGTTCAAACATAACTTTGGTAATACTCACTCGTTTTGATTCGTTGAAACGGCAAAACATACTTACTTTTCCTAACAAATCGAATTAAAATATTTTTAAAAAATTTAACCACAAAAAGTAAAAAAAAAAAATCATTCCAATACCACTAAAATATAATCTCTAGAGTAAACTGACACCAAACATGAAAAAGGTACTTGCTTTGAATGGGCTGGCGAAAATAGCAGACTTCACTCCAGCAGGTCACTGTGGTTGAAAAACAATATCTTTTGAATTGTACTTTTGATGATCAATACCACATAGGAAGTTGACCTATTTTGAGTTGATTCGATAGCCGTCTAGCAACCATGTTGCAATATGCCATCTGATTAGTTCTTAATACCCACCAGTTACCAGGTTCTCAACTATTCTCATCTAACAGTACACAGTTCTTAACCCATAATATACTTGTACACTCATTGAATGACCTTTCATTGTGTCGGGTACCTAAACTCATACCCTACAACTTGAGGTCAACTTTTGAGCTGTGAAGGGTAATGAACTTTGGCCTTGGGGATGAGACCAATTTAGCTGGTAGCGACTGTCCACATTTGAGGGAGACGGCAATAATGTCAAAATGTGCACCGTATGTCTTGTAAGTGCCCTATGCATCAAAACGAGATCTGGAAATGCAAAATGAATTATGCGGTATACATGTATATATGCGGCAGCATCGACACAATCAATGAGCAAGCAATTTAACAGTCGCCGGGGAAATAAAAACGAGCTCTGTACCCTAAAGTGCTCTTAGCTTCCATAGACAAAATTGTACAGTTAACCGGAGAAAGGTATATTGGAAGTCTACAAAAAAATGTAAATGAATGTATTTCTAGTCGAAGAAAAAGGTACCGGTTGCTTGTTATTTTAGGAATTTGTTGTGAATCATTTATGTCAGCACTAATTTAAAAAAAAATGTTTGGAAATTGTGTTGTGAGGTAGTGAATGCCATGTTGCTGACACAAATATATTTTGTACGTACAAAAAATGTGTGCATTTTATGTCCCCCCAAAAAACAATATTTCAGAAAATTGTCAGTAGCCTAATATTTTGTCAAGTTTTTGCAATCAAAATACAAGCAAATTCACTCGCAGCCTGTATTTGTAGATTAAGAATGGTTTGACAATTTGTGGGAAATTGCCAGACATATTTTCACTGGCACCCTTCAGTCATGCTCCCATATGTACTCATTATAATTATTGGATGAGAATTTGATGTGTAGACGCTGCAATGAATAAACTGCCTGTTGTATGAGGAGAAATTAATAAAAAAAAGCAACAAAAAAAGCTTTGAATTGACAAGAATGAGGTCAGTATGGGAGCTAGGCATCTGTGTGATGCAGAGAGGATGGTGGGAGAAATCAAGCAATTACCGTGGAGACGGAGGAGAGAGATCTGTGTGATGGCGAATGGAGATGATGAATGATGCATATTACTGGCCAGAATTTTCCATTTTTTGCTATTTTTGCGCAATTGTTTGTTTCCCATCGAGATCAATGCGTACAGTTAGCTGTTTCCACCTTGGTGAATGTAATCCCTCCCCTCAAATTACTGTAGATTGTAAATTTACGCATTTGCTTTTGGATTAAACTAGTAGTGAAATTTATCATGTGTGAAAATTGCAATTCGTAAATTTATGCCCAGTATTGTTCATCCAGTTAGGCCATTTTTGTTGGGGTACCTTCACAGAAAATTATGCTATCCCATGATGCATTAGTGAAATTGCTCTCAAACACACTGGGACATTTACTGTACTTAGCTTAATTTATGGGATGGTATTTGCTCATTGATAATCAACGAAGTCTGTTATGCATTGTATGATTGTAACCTCTTAATCTCAAAAGCTAGTCAAAGCAAGTGTTTTATAATTTTTCAGCATTTGAAACAGCTGTTCTCACAAAATGAGCGGAAAGTTGCCAGGGTAGAAATGGAGACATGGCTCATTGAACATGCCTGAAAACAACGAAAAACAAAAGAATTCTTCTTTGAAATTTTGACTTTCAGACATCAAGTGAGAGAGTGATCCTGATATTTTACAAGTTATATTATTTTAAAGCTTATGATCCAGAGACTATGAATCTAGCCAAAACTTAAAAATAAAAATGTGCAACTTTTGTCTCATTTTGTGGGAACAACAGGTCTCATTTTAATGTTATATGCGCCGTTTTATAGAAGCATTGTAATGATGCATGATGGGAAGGGATATTCTGCATGCTGTGATGAGTTGAACCTCAGGAGTTGAACTCAGAGAAGATCTTACCCTTCCCAGAATCCTTTACAACATGATGCATTGATCCTCATTACCAGGCCTGGAAAATATGTTTATTTCCCGGAAAGCGAGATAAATTTCCCTCCAAATGACCAAATTTCCCAGCAAGGAGATTGCCAAATTGCTTATTTTTCCAGGCCTGCTCATTATATCAAATGACACTCACAGGGATGTGAGAGTAGGATAGATTCCCTTTATTTTCATTTTGAGAATAGACTGTCTAAACATGGGTTGATAGTCAGCAAATAAATATGTAAATCAGTACAGAAATTGAAATGGAAGAAATGCATTATGGGACGTGTAAGATATATCCTCTGTGAGTTGAACTGCATTGGATTGGCCAAAGGCACTGAGCAGGGTTGATGGTAATTCCTCTTTTTGTAAGAAATGCTCTCTCGTTCAGCAGCGCTACCCTGAACAAGCAATTCTTGTAAAGGTATTAGATTCCGCATACATTTCTTATAATAGGCCTCTACTTTTGAACTCGGTGCAGACTTATTTTGTGATTTATTCAAGAGAATTGAAGATGCTTGGACGAGGTATAAGATTATTTTGTAATTTATTCAAGAGTGCGAGATGCTTGCTGCTGATTAAAGTACACGTTTTGGAGAGGTTGTAGCCAGAGGGTGACTGCTGGGTATGCAGGTTTGCTTTTAAATGTTGATATATTCTAAAGGTAGCAGCAGTAGCAGCTATCATCGAGAGTGATCATCTTTTTCATTTGTGAAAAAGCATATTATGGTGAGAATGTACAGCGTCTTACAAAGCCTCTAACAAATGAAACAGAAACAAATATACTGAAAAATGTCGGACTACATACAGGTATATTGACTTTATACAGAGGACAGAGGTGCCTTCCCAAGTTTTTGTCTGAATTCAGCATTTTTCATATTCTGAATTTCAACACTTGCATAATTTATTTTCAACCCAAATTTAAGCGCTATTTTTTAGACTTTTTCCCCAGTTTCAGCCTCAGGTAGGGCTTACTAAGTGGCATCTCTGTGTATGGTCGTTGGTCTGTCTCATCATCTGCTTCTTTGCCATCCGTCCATAGGATTTGTCTCCTTGGTAACTGGATCACACACCTTTTAGATTGATGGAACATGCTTTTGTGGCGATCATTTTGATTGTGGTTCAGAACTCAAGCAATGAATTTCTTCAGTTGACATAGTGATTAGCAGATTACACATATATCGTAACACTTTTAAGTTTGATGTCAAATTCTATCCATAGTAACTAATAGTTATCCAATTTAGTCCTGACATCCATTCAGGGGTAGGATTTCATTTCACTCGCATACTCGTACTCGCTATTTGAACCAATTGAGAGGTACATTGTACATGTAGCAACAACGGGACTGATTGATTCTAAGCTGTAGGTAATTCATTGTAAAATGTATGATTTCATTTGATTTAAATTTGGTATACATGTACTTATGATTAATATTTTTATTTGAATTGAAGTGTTTAAGAATGAGAATAAAGGTATTGTTTTAGCCGCTGACTTACTTGTATCTCATATAACACAGGCGACAGCATTAGGTTTGGCGTAAAACAACTCGGCTTTTATACTTTTATAATGTCGCCCGTGGTATATGAGACGATAGATACACGACAGCGGCTAAAAAGTAAGAATATTATTAAAAAAATGTAATGATATGAAGTTAAAATTGGCTGAAATAAAATGAGATTCAACAAACGTTTGTTGTCCTCATGCCACCAGGTGTGATAAATGTAGCTCTTCACATTTTAATATTAGATTAATTTATCATTTATGACTGCTGGAGTGGCTGATGAATATTTTATCAAGTCATTATTTCAAGGGAAATCTGGGGGTAATATATCACCGCACATGGTGGGAACATTTAGTGTACGTCTATGAAAGTGGTAAATTGGACAAAAAAGATGTGAAAATTTTAGAAATCCAATGCGTAATGGTGTTTTCCCCCTCTTCTCCCACCAACACAAACTCAGTCAAACTATAAAAGCTAGAAATGCTTGACACTTTCCAACTTGCACTCGTATGCTCATAATGAAAATAATATTTTCACTAATTTAAAGTATTTTTAATAACCTATCTTGCAACAAATGATTTGAAAACATTATACCAATATTTTTGTTGGGGTGGTGTTAAAGACAAATGTGCACCGTAAAGTAAACATGCACAGCAGCTATAGTTTAGTGCATGGTTATATTCTTGTTTAAAAAAAAAAAAAATCTAGAAATGTCACAAGATTTCGAGTATAATCTCGGAATCACCCATCCCCAAAATTTTCGTCCAAACCATGCAAATAATAATTAATATGGTCAAAATCTTGTACATTGATTTACGGGAGGCTGAAACAAAATTAGTGACTTAGATTTTGCTTTTCTTGAAAGCAATTTTCTTCAACAAACAATATTGCAAAATTTTGCTTGATATTTTCAAGTGCCATTTTTTCAGGCATTATCAATACCAAATGAAAGATTTAAAAAAATGAAAAATTTAAAGAAAAAAAAGGAAATTATAAGAATATTGGATAGGGTATGGAAATTTCTTTAAAATTCCTCCAAATGCTTGTCTATTAATGAGATCACACATGTGCTGATTTTATAAACAGGAAATTCTGGGATATTCACAATGTCTGAAGATGTTTGGCATCACTATCATATGAATGTCAGAAATAGATCAATACATATCAGGCGATCGACATATTTAAATGAAAAATCTGAATTTATTTCATTACGAATCCAGCTTAAGATCTTGTCCATCTTGAAAATATACACCTTGAAAATACACCTATGTAGGTATATTATCAGACAGGAATAAATTTTCTCTCTTGTTTAAAATCTTTCCAAATGCATAATTGATGATTGGTATTTCCAATGATTTGTGCAACATTTCAAGATGATCCCTGCATGGACTTCACTCTTGTCAGCCTTCAAGCAACACTGCACAACACTACTCACCAAAAAATAAAATATATTTATCATAATTTTCACAAAAACACATTAACATTGCTTTTCAATTATACCGGTGGATGATATTGCCCAATTCATTTTTACATCCACTAAATCTGTGTAAATTAATTTTCATTGTTGCGTGAGGTTTTGTTTTGTTGCGAGCATCCGGCAAGAATAATTGAAAAATGTTTGCGATGTGAAATGATTGTATTTGATTTTGATGGCTGGCACCCATGCATTTCCACACTGGCATAGTGTATGCAGCTGTACTGTTGAGCTGGGTGAATAGGGAAAAGCAAAGCAAATGTCATATATTGTATAGGATCATATTTTCGCTGTATTAAAATTTTGTGATTTCAAGAGAACCATTGTTTCTGCGTCATGAAATTTGTGCAAATTTGTACGTTGCTTTAGAGGTTATACACCTTCGAAAAAAATAAGTGTGGATTAAAATTTTGCAAATCAACTGCACAACTCTCACATCCCTGCTTGAAATTAGCGAAATTTTCATGCACACAAATATTTCATGCTTTACAGTATGTGTAAATAGGCATGGGCAATGTGTGATGTAGATAATGTGTAGTTCACAGGCTGTCTGTCTTTATGTCGTACCATGCAATGATTATCACAAAGTTCTCGAACATGCTCATCTGTCAGGGCACAGTTTATTTATAATCAGATGCTGCTGCAATCAAAGAATGACCTTCGGATATCATGTGTACAAAAAAACTGCCGTTTCACAATTTGAGGTCAAACTCAGCTTTGCTTGTTTTATAGTGGGGGGGGGGGGTTATTGAGCTGATGTTGGAATTGAGATCATGGATAAGTTCAACATGTAGTTATAATAAATATACCATATTGGCCTGGGATGATTAAGGATGGGCATTCACATATTAATATATTTATCATTAATGGGTTATCGTTGTTGCGCTCAGTTATTGCAGCCCCTTGAATTTGTACATGTTCTTTCAATTTAATAGTAGCCTAATTACAGGGCATATAGCTGGTATCGCATCGCATTTTACTACAAAATGTAGCCAAATTGCTATGCAACTGCAGAGAAGTATGCTATATCGCAATACATATTGCTATACAAATGAAAACTTTGTTGCAATTTTGCTATGAAAAATTTGGACACTAAATTATAAATGCCCTGATTAATTATAATGGATTCAGTCAAATGTACATTTTCTAAATTATTCAAAATTGTGTTTCATAATTGATTGAAAAGTATACTAGCCATATTGCACACATGTGTAGCAGCTTGACAGGCAAGCTTGATGTGATGCCATGAAGTCATTTGTCAGCCAGTTCAATTTACCATTGTTAAGTTTCTTCACATCCATGGTTGAGTAGGAGGAAGATGTATATCCAGTAGCTGCCACATGAATAATTGCATCTAGATTAGGGCTCTGTCATGCATGAAGATGAATGTCCAATTATAGCTGCCATGAATGTTTCTAGCAGAGCTCAGCTGCACAGAACACCATTTTGAGAAGTTGTTATATTTTGTTGAGATGAGAACCAGTTGGAGGAGATGCATGATGGAGATTTAAATTGCTGCTTGCAGCCTTTGACTCAATTCTAGCTAACAAGCTGATGGCGAAGTAAAAAATAAAAATGGGAGGATCAATGTCCTCCCTAATCAGGCTGTGTTCAACCATTGTCTTTTTCATCAACAATGGAGTTTCGTCTGTTTGCCGCTGAGCCATCCAATATATAGCATGTTTGTGTGTATGGTGCCACGAAAAGACCTGAGCATCCTGCATACAGTGATCCATACATACAGCAGCTAATTATAGTTAAGGCTATCTGCTGCTGAGTGGTTTGTTTGTTTGTTTGTTTGATTACCCAGGTTGGTCCGTTTCGGTATGTTCTCAGCGGAATTGGAAATGGTGGGTCTTTGGTGCTGATGGCATATTGGTGAAGGGTCTTTCAGAGCTGGAAACGTGTCAAAATGACTTGGTCTTTTGTGGTTTGGCTTTCTGGTTGAAAATCACCTTGGAATGAGCATACTTGGGGTCTTTTAAAGCTGAGATTATCCAAATCTGGTAAAATTCTGGGTTGTTTTAGAACTGCGTCAACTGCGTGGTCTAAACACAGATCTTATCAGTGGAACATACCTTTATTGTAAGCCCCCAATTTCATATGCATGTATCATAATGGAATTTTTCATGAATTTGCGCATGATGGATGATTGAAGATTTGATTGGAATTTGTATGGTACATTTGTATAAAAAAATCTCGTTTGGAAATTAACTTTTTGCCCCACAAGCAAATTGTGTATATGAAAAGAAATTGTTTTATTTTCACAAGGTAAAAATCAATTATGAACAGTCGCATCATCTGTCACAGGTGGTTAGGAGAGAAGAAATCTTACCCTTCCCAGAATCCTTTGCAAACTTGATGCATCGCCTCAGCTACATCAAATGACACTCTGATTACCTTTTACAGGTTCCCTTTGTTTTCATGTTGACAGGGATGTGAGAGTTCCTCTTTTCAGCTGATTTCCTCTTTTTTTGTTGTCAAAATTTACGTGTTTTTCTTTTATTTTCAGCCCATATTTGGTGTTTTTACCCTGATTTTACGCTGTTTTTAGTGATTTTCCTCGTTTTTGGTCTGTGGCCTCTCACACCCCTGTGTTGAGGATAGTCAAGAAATAAACATATTTTTGCAAAATCTGGATATGCGCTGTTTGTTGAGGTACATTTGTACTTTTTGTCACTATCGACACGTTGCACTGAATAGCAAATCAGTACAGAAAATTGAAATGCATTGTGGGAAGCGTAAGATATCTTCTTTGGGTGGTTTGAGTGGATTGAGTGGGAAGATGCAATATTATATTCCAGTAGTATCTCAAATCGTACAAAGTATCAAGGCACAGTGCTTCTCTTACAAGTACAGTCAAAGAAATGACTGAAATGGGTCCAAAAACTCATACCCTAACAATGTTGGTTGAATTTTTGATCTATGATGGTTAATTGGAAGTTATTGAACTATGTGGTGTGGTTGAGAGTAATTTATCTTCAGGGCAAACCCATGAATCATGATTATTTTACTGGTACTGAAGTTACATTAAAAATTAATGTTTCGAGAAGATTTCCACTTTTAAGAGTTTTCAATTTATACCTGGATAAATTGAACATTTTGTCTATGGATGGACTGATTTGTTGACATATTGATGGATTGGTTGGTTAACAACTTTAATTGATCACTATTTGCATAAATAAAAGAACCCTGTATACTTATTGATTTGGAAACAGGAAAAGTCTCTCTGCATGCAGTGTTTAAGTACATTGGCATTGTAAAAAAAAGAAAGCGCAGTGATTTATGCCTAGACGTTGATCCATAAGCCTCAGCATTGTATTTGTAAGAGATGCCAGTTTGCAATTTTGACGAATGATGCAGATTTTTTTTTCATCAAAAAAATTGATATTAAAATAGCACAGATTCTCAAGTGTGAAAATAGAAACAAATGGGGGTAAAATAATATGGTCCCAATATGGTATGGCCAAAAAAAAAAAAAGAAGATTGTTTGCTTGTCCTCCACTGACCGACCCTAATCTGGGAAATCTGGGAAAAAGTTTTATTTTGTTTTCTTGTACAAATGAATACCGACCCTAATTTTGGGAATTCCAGAAAAAGGGGTTTTTTTCAACATTTTTGACATCCTGAAAAGTTTTTTTTTTACAGTTTCTACACACTTCTAAACTGTTTTAAAAACATGAATGACAACTATTTGGGCTATTTATTAAGCTAATTACAGGCATACATTCGTGTTTTAGCTATAACCTTTAAGAAAAATTAAAAAAAGATCCAGACCAACCGACCCAATTCTGAAAAAGTTGTGGAGGACAAGCAAACTATTTTTATTTTGACCTAATTTAAAAATACTGTAAAACACTTTAATTTCGCGGGTACTTTATTTCGCGAATTGGCGATGATCGACATTTTCGCGAGTATTTAATTTCGCGAATTTACAATTTCGATATAAGCTTACACCTACAAAGTATGCCAAATTTTGAACTCCACAGAATTCTGCACTAACTTTCATATTTCTATCCGTTTACATCGCTCTAAACACTGGATAAATTTCCCTTTTCTTGGCCTATAATGTACAATGAATATCTAGTAACTCAGATTAAACCTTGATTTTTTATATATTTTGTCATTTTGACTGTCTATTTTGATGATAGTTTTGCGATATTTTACCACTTCCGAGTTGGACCATCGGCCATATTTGATTTTGATTACCTTATTCCCAATGCCCCTTGCCTATTACCCACAATGCTGTAATTAATTAGCCTAAGTTCCTCTCCTCTTCCTAAAGATTGAAGACCATGTATAGCTTTTAACAGACACATGGATTTAACCTATTATTTCAGGATATTGGTGCATTACTGGAGTTCAGAAATAAACAAATTAACCCCATGAGAACTACCTGCCGATTGGCCAAAAGAAGCTTTCATTATCGATTGGACCAATCAGCAACATTGTTAGAATAATTTCACCATGCAAAAAAAGCTCCATTCTGATTGGTGATTAAAATGAAGCTATCACGTAATTGACCAATCAGAGGCAATGTTAGATTGGCAGGTAGTGCTCAGGGGGTAAAAGATGGCCGATTTGATGAGAGAAATACCAGAAAATATTTCAAAAAAGAACATCAAAATAAGTCCAGAAGGACTGAAAAATTAACAAAATGGATGTGCACTAATAAAATTAAAATATTACTTTACCTCCATGCATCATGAAAAATTAATTTCATGCTGTATTCTGAGCGATGTAAATGGATATAAATATGATGGTTTGTGTAGACAGAATAAGCTTAAAATACATAAAGCTTGTTTTAAGCTTTCTGTGTGTGTTTTCAAGGATCAATTTCGCGAGTATTTAATTTCGCGAATTTGTAGACCTCATGAAATTCGCGAAATTAAATACCTCATGAAATTAACTTGTTTTACAGTAGTTGGGTCTTCTCCCCCCCCCCTTGGACTCTGCCTAAATGCTTCCCCTTGCTGTGCAGTACAATAAGCCAACCTTTTTACAGTGACTATAATCAAATCTGTTTTTTTTTTTCATCCATTGCAGGTTGATGATTTTCACCGTGGCTGAGTAGCTCCCACACTGTGTGTGTGCCATCTACGGAGGCGCAACGTTCCATTAACCATGGAACCACCAAGCAACCATCTTACCTCACCGTATGGGTCGCCACCGGGGTGCCCGCCTACCATGTACGGACCCAACACAGATTACAACTTGCAGCACAAAATGCAGGATCAGTACTACAATGATACCAGACAGCAGAGCTCCATGGGGTATCCTATGAGCGGTCAGAACTACCCTTCTATGGGAATGGAACAATCCAAAATGGCTGCCGATCCGTCAGGTTTTGCCAGTGGGGCATACGGTCCCATGATGCGTGCGTTAACCGAGGACGATTTGTATAATCAGCAACAACCACAACAGGCTCCGTACAGACAAATGCCCGCTGGCGGTATGAGTGGTTATGGACAAAATATAAATTATCCGTCACAAGAGGGCGGCTATGGTGCTCATTCAACAGGCGGGCAATATCCATTCAGTCCTGGGCACAGCCCTCGTAGCTCACAGTTTTTCCCCATGCACGGCCAGAGTGACGGTTACACGTCGCCTCCCGTGCAAAGCTCACATTTTGGACCAAATGGTCCTCTTGGACAATATCAGCGTCAGAGTCCGCTGATGAACATGGCAAGTCCGAATGGGCAATCCTCGCCAGGCGTTCCTCCTTATTCAAGACCAACTACTACCAATCATCCTGTGTCGGCACCTTCACCTGTTTTGGGTATGCAAGGTAGTAATAGTATGTATAGCTCTCATACAGGTGGTAACTCAGGACACTTAAGTCATAACTCGCCTCTGCCATCGCCAAGCAATTTACGATCTCCTGCCTCGGTGCACAGTCCCAAAAGTCTGCCAGCAACATCTCCCAGCACCTTTGCCTCCCCGTCTCCATCACCGGTTGGGATGATGGCGGGGCAAACTCAACACAGACAAACCAGGTCACCGGGGGCAAGTGGTCCGTTCCAGCAGAACCCAGGTCTGCAGCCGTATCCGATTCCCTCACCGAAAGTACGCGCTGTGGAGCAAGCCAGCACTGTGAGTGGTAACACTCCGTATGTTGAATTGGTCAGTACACGTGATTCACCGCATGGTTCAACGGCTAGTAATAATAGTCAGGACAGCGGTGGGAGCGGCAGGGCACCGTATCCACCTAAAGAACAGTCAGCTAACCGTGGACATCTTCCTCAGCTTGAGGAGATGGTGAAATTTTTGGGTGAACCCACGGCAAAAGGGATCTTATATGACAAAGATAATCAGCCTAGAGAGCCTGATGTTAATGGAAGAAATAGTGTTGAAGACAAAATGAACTATTCTGTAGAAACAGATTCTAATAGGTTCAGTGATAACAACGACTCAAAAAGTGTATCACCCGCATAACGTGGAAGTCCCAGCAACAAGTAATGGTCCAACAGAAAGCCCGCTTACATCTATTTTAGAAGAAAACAACACAATGCAAAACAACAGCAGCGATTCATCCGCTAATGTGGTGAATAATACTCCAAATGGTCCTAAGTCACCGAGAAGAAGAAACAACTCGAAAAGTCCAAAAGCGCAGAAATTCCGCGGTCAGATTCACCTTCTGTGAGGAAAATCATGTCGGTAACAGTCCAAGACCAGGTGGCAGTCAAGACAGCACACACAATCGACTGATTCTGAGGGTGATTTGCCCACAAAGAGAAGGCGGAGCTCATCTGGAGAACGTGGCGAAAGGAGGCGACAAGGGTCCGGTGGGAATAATGTTAATCAGAGATCACCGAAACGAAGGAACTCTTTAAGAAAAAGTGACGATGAGATGATCTCAAATGAAGCTAGCCCTAAGAGGCTTCCAAGGTCACCCAGGCGACATTCATTAGAAAAGCCTGATCCAACTACAGAAACACCAAATAATGGTCCAAGTCCAACTAATAATGTAATGGCTGTTGATAATAAAGAGGGTTTATTACCGAATCCAAGAACTGAAAATTGTGGTGAGAACAACCCTTCAAATGGTGCTAAGTCTGAAACAGGTGAATGCGATAAGAATAGAACTATAGAACAGAACATTGAGGATCAACCCTCTGGATCTGTGAAACAAGAACCACCACAAGATATTCCATACTCGGATGAGCAACAAATGGATGTGAAATCCGAATCATTACATACCTCCCCGATGGATGTGCCATCTACTTCAAGAAGTGAAAGCGCCGCCCTTCAAAAATCTATGACTACCCCTAGCGCTGAAGAGAAACAGCCCAGGTAGTCCTGGAAGCAGCGGTCCATCAACGCCTCGATCTCTCTATAAAAAAAAGGGTAGACCAGTTGGAAGCAAGAACAGAACTAAGGAAGAAATTGAAAGGGATAAACTGCTGCCGAAAAAGAAACGACCTTACAAGAGGCGAAATATTGACCCTGAATTACAGCAGGAGTTAGGAAAGTTTAAACATGTTGCGAAAGGTGGTAAAGTTGCCGATAACAAGCAGAGTTTACAAAAAGGACCGGTCCTGAGAATACAAGGAACAGTTGATAATGTGGTTTCCAGTAAAGTATTGAACTGTCCATTAGATGAAGCAAGCAGTCAGAAAGAAGTGGGAAAGAAACAGAAAAAGAAAACTGGTCGCGTTGCCAAAAGGTACAGCACCGTTGCTAGGGCAGTGCCACATGGGCCGGCAACAGTGCATGCATCGGAGTTTAGGCCCGTCGGTGAATGGGTCTGTGCGTTATGTGGGAAAACTTCCAATGTTGGTACTCTGGGACATTTATACGGACCATATTATCCTCACGGCTATCAGATACCACCACAGCCACCAAAAACAGACAGTACTGCGCAAACCAAAGAAGAGGTGGAAGAAGTCGAGGCACCACCATCCAAAAAAGGTAAAGGTAGAGCGAGGTTAAAAGTCGCCGAGTCCCGCACCACCGCCATCAAAAGGTCGTGCTAAGGGCAAAGGTGCCAAACAACAGACTCCACAATCAGGGACTACTCAAAGACCATCAAGATATAGCAAAGGTGCCTCCGGAAAAAGAACACCAAAAGCTGCCAAAATGGAGGACTTTGATTATGAATATGAGACTCCGGGAGCCACAAAAGGAGGACAGAGGAGGAGAAGAAGATCCTCCGCTACCGGTGGTTCGTCTTCCCGCAGCTCCGTCAAGAGCATGCCACCTGAGCAGGCGGAGTCTGGCAGGAAGCGGAGGAAGAGTTTGAAGGGCGATCCACGAGGCGGATCAAATGAGATCTGGGTGCATGAAGATTGTGCTATCTGGGCTCAAGGAGTGTACTCCATGGGAAGTACTTTGTATGGACTGTATGAGGCAGTTTTGGCAGCCAAAAAGGTGGTAAGTAATTTTGTCTTACTTCAGAAACACTTTTTTTTAAATTTCATAGCCATACATGTAGGCGTAGATCGGATGCCTGTATGTGGGTTTCGGACTAAATTAACCTCATTATTTGGTAATTTTAGACTAAAAAGTGCCAATTGTTTGCGGGTTTCGCATGAAATTTACAAACATTTGTACCATAAACTTTGTTGCCAAAAGGTGCTGCATTCACTATATTTTTCCCCTCATCCCCCATGTCAAAAAGAAATCTACACCACTGTTCATATATCGCATTGTTTCCAGGGTTAGTCCAGATATAGGGGCAGTAGCGTAACCAGCAGTGGTGGGGGGACAGGGGGCAGAGCCAGACAAAAAATTAAAGAAAAAAGTGCGAAATGGTTTAGTAAGTCATATCAATAGTTTACATACATAATTATATCATTGTAATATCCACATATTGCCAAATAGCACCCAAATGTAAACCGTCCACCTCCGCATCCCTTTATAAAATAGGGAGTTTTTGATTTCCACAAAGGATGGTTTTGCGACGGTAAAACACCAAATGTTGTCGTCGACTTTTTGCGTTGTCGTCCAAGGGTCTGACAACCGTTGAGACGATGACGACAACGTTTGGTGTTTTACCGTCGCAGAATCATCCATTGTGGAAATCAAAAACTCTCTATTTTGTCTAAAGAGGTCAACGTTATCAATTTGCCAGCAAAGTGTTACGTGTAATCCGATGAAACGTCAACTAGATCACGCTTTTAAGTTCTGCACCACAATCGAAATGATCGCAGCACAAAGCCTATGGCATGTACTTCGAATTCAAAAAGGTGTGTGATCCAGTTACCAGGGAGTTATATAACCACTTCACTGGCGAATAGCCATTCTTGCCTTGGTTGCTACAAGATAGGAACAGTTATTTGGCATTATGCAAATGATGATGTTGATGTTATAGTTGTTCAACTTTGTTGACTGTTGCCCTTGCAGGAGTGTGTGAAATGCAACAAGAAAGGTGCCTCAATGGGATGTCTGAGTAAAGGCTGTAAGAAGACCTATCACTTCATGTGTGCTCAACAAGCAGGTATGTTAACTCATCATATCAAATGTCTGATTTGGTAAATAGCCAGTTATCAGACATTTGTTCATGTTATGAAATTGATTTACATGCCTAACTAATTACAGATCTAAAACCAGAGAGTATAAAATATATAGATCCTTAAAGGTCCGTGACCTGATCGACAGCCTCATCCCCCCATCAAAATTTAGATTTTGGTTTTCAGAAGAAAGCTCATATATTTTTCTCATTATCCCAGTGGCTATTCGCCAGAGGTTTTTTATGCCTTTTTGGTCAAAAAAGGTCTGAATTTTGAAAAATAGGTTCACTTTGTCAAAATCTGCCAATAATCTTTGTAAACCCAGAGCAGCCAGCGCACATTGGGTCCTGTTCATCAAATTAATTGACCAGAAGTTATTGTTTAATGATCTTTTATAGGTGAGTTGACATGTGATGTCATTGCCAGGCAGTATACAATGCATGCTCACCGGGTTTTGTTCAGGACCCTTGTTTTTAAAACTCTCGCCACATCACAATAAGGCCATGAACAGTGTAGTGGTCATATGCAGTTCGCTCAAGCATATCGATAGACAAGTCCCTTGCCATTGTTGATAAACATTGATGTCACCTCGTCATTAGCATTACAAATTAGGTGCATCTTTTGTTGCATTTTGATGACCCAGTCTTGTCCCTAATCACCAAAATGGCTGGTAAAAATTGTTTTTAATACAGCCTGTAAATTGTCATTAACAGTATTTTTTTCTCAGTGAGTGAGTAAGTGAACCTTTCACATTTATCAAGGCCCAAATGACGTTTAGAATCAAGTGTCCTACATCATTTGTACCCACCCAAAGACAAAATCTTGTCTACTTTTATAAACAGACTGCATTCATCTCATGTAGATTGACTGATGACGTAAACCTGAGAATGACACAATGGACCCTAATGGCCTCATCCCAATGGCATAGTCCAATAACCTCACTTAAACAATCATAGTGCAAAATTTGACCTCAAGTTGCAGAGTATGAGTTTTTGTTCCCAAAGTTTCAAAGGTCATTCAATGAATGTGTAAATATATTGGGATTAAAGAACTGTGCACTAATAGATGAGAATGTTTTGGATCCTAGTGTGAGCAGACCAGACAACACTGTCTGCAGCTGTATTATTTTCACTGATTTCTTAGTTGTTAATAAAAAGAAGTAATTTTAGGCAACAGTTTACTAAACAATAAATTTTATTGCAAAAAATACTTGTTATAGAGGTGACTTTCATCATGTTTGTTCTGTTTTATATATTTCATGTGCAACCTGCGCTATAGTCACAATGTGCTGGCCTCAATGGGCACTTAGCGCTGGTTGACATGTACAATATTAACCAACTGAAAGCTGCTATATTCCTGGAGCCTAGGTGTACAAAGGTACAAGCAATGATATAAGTGCAGTTTCTCAAGCAGGTTGAGTCTTGCTTGCTTGAAGTTCATTATTCCTGGCGCCAAATCATGTCAAAAATCAGACGCTACTATAACTGAGTACATAGGATATGTCTAGGAAATATCAAGATGCAAAGGTTGTAGTCTTGCCAGCAAAAACAGCTCATGGTTATTTGATTTGAGAGGAAAATACTTTTTCAGTTTGAAAGTGGCCGGCCCCTAGTTTTCAAAAATACTGTTTTCCCAACAAGAGGGAATCGGCGCATTCAATTCACTATGAACCACAATAGCCTCATCCCAGTGGCATAGTTTAATAACCTCAATCTAAAAATCATAGTGCAAAATTTGACCTCAAGTTGCAGAGTATGAGTTTTTGTACCCAAAGTTTCAAAGGTCATTCAATGAATGTACAAATGTATTGGGGTAAAAGTAACTGTGCCCTGATAGATGAGCATGTTGTGGATCCTAGTGATTTCTTTTATAGGTTAATTGAGTTCTGCATGCAGCATGACTTAACTCTCCACATCGGTGTCGGCTGCAGACGACAAGTTTCAAATATTTTAAAAAAATTCAAAGTTGTAAGTTTTCCTGGCCATATTTGGAATCAGCATGAAAAATGTGTTACAATGAGTACAAACAAGCCTAGTATTGGTTCAGTGGTTCTTAAGATAGCTCTTGATATTTTGAGAAAATATCCCTAAACTTGGGACTATTTATGTTGAAACCTATGACTAGCACGCAGAGCATGCTACATGTATGGGGGCGAATGGTTCCAAACCAGTATTGTTCAGCATACAAACCCTACTTAATATGTTAGTGGCTCTTGGCTCAATTGAAATTGTCCAGGATAATCGACCCACTTTTGTGATTGAAATTGTTTCTTCAAATTAACATACAGGGGCGGATCCAGGAATTTTCAATAGGGGGGGGGCACTGGCACCCACACAAAGTCAGGCGCCGCTCTGCAAAAATTAGGTGGGTGCGCCAGGGTTCGTACCCTAAACCTCTCGCACCAAAGTTGAATGCCTTATCGATTGAGCTTTGACTATTCCCCTGTCCTCACCCTTCACAATATACACATAGCAGCTATTGAAGCAATCTCAACTTGTTCCATGTCAGAACTTGTCTAGCATTTCCTCTGTATGTAATAGTGAGTTCACCTTCGTACAACCCAGCATGCCACTTGACTGATTTCCTTTAATAGTTCCATATGCATGGCATGCTCTAAAAGTGGAACTTTTTGTGCTAAAATTTTTCACTTTTAATTTGAGTGCTCTTAACTTTAAAGGCAGTGCAAAATTAAAAACACAGGAAAATGTATAATTAGCATTCACGTCTGTGTAGAAAACTGAAAAGAAAATGTAAAAGTAAGAAAATGTTATAAATTGTTTTAGTGTGAATCACATGAAAATTACTACTTTTTTGGTATGCAACATTTGGTTTGATTTTCCTCAACATCTTGAAAATGTATAATTTATACACTGCAAGATTCCTGAAGCAAGTAGGCCCCACATGCAGGGTCCTACATTGTTAGGACTGCTATTGGTTACCTTACGCATGGAATTATTCTTCCGTGCTGTATCTCAAAAAAGGGCCACATTTGGGGGCCATCTTCTTATGGGTACTAGTAAAACTCTGTTCAAAGTTTTAGGGCATGAACAACAGGTGAATTTGGTATAGAGCAATACTAGCAGTCAGTCTATCTATAGAGGTCAATCATATCAAGCAAATGAATGAGGTAGTTGGGTGATCTAGAGCAATTCCGTGACCGTGGATTGCGAAGGTTCGTTTTGCAGTGGATTTGTCTTCTATGAAGGTTAATTAAAAAATTTAGCGGGGGTGCCCCTCACGAAAGTGTGGGCGGAATCTGTGGGAGCCCAAAATCCAAAATGGCCGCCATCGGCCATTTTAAAAATTATTTTTTCAATGGTCTGGCCTACAATGCTGTTCAGTATATGTTTTCTGAGGTTTATTGGGTCGAGGAATTCATATCTGATATCTATTTTATGATATTACCAATTTTTGACCTTCAAATCCAAGATGGTCGCCGATTTTCAGCTCAGAAAGGTCAAATTTTCACATTTGTCGTAGAGCGTTCATAATAGGCTCTAATTAAAGTTCTCCTCATGCCGAGTTGAGTGATTGACTCTAAAAACTACCAGTAATAATGATTTGACCTATTTTTGACCTTCAAATCCAAGATGGCCGCCCATTTTCAGCTCAGAAAGGTAAAATGTTCACATTTGTCGTAGAGCCTTCATAATAGGCTCTAATTCAAGCTCTCAACATGCCGAGTTCGGTGATGGACACTAAAAACTACAATTAATAATGATTTCCTATTTTTGAGCATGATGCTCCTTTAAGCGCCACACAGTCCTTGTAAAACATGGGGAGCTGAGGGATCGTCTCACACAGCTTGTTGAGTCCACGTCAGCACTGTCAGGTTCTTTCGCAAATGATATCATGTACCAACAAGCCTGTTGGTTGCAGCACGTCAATCACACACAATTAAAGTTAGATGATGTAATGCATCATCAGAATGTGTGTCTCGCAGAGCCAAAACATTTGCTCTTTAGACAAATGGATGGGTTCGATCCTTCACCGAGCACGAAATCCGTTCACGAGACCCTCTTATTCCCTCTGTTACTCCTGTTGCATTGCCTGTTATAGTATCGATCTTGAAGTCGTCAGTGTTAACGATAACAATGGCTGGCTTGCTGTCTGCAATCTCCTGCTGGCAGGTTGCCTATGCTTCAATGACCATTAGAGTCCAGTGATCTTAAAATCAGCATAGCTGATGCAGACATGACTCTTGTGTAGAGTTCCACCAGATCTTGACTCCTCGTTATACAAGGAACATTGATGCCCAGGTTGATAACAGTGGTGGTGATCTGTCCAGTGGTGTGATCATGGATGCCAGACTGAGTATGGAATGGTTGAGATTGGCAGTTTTCTCTGAGGCTGTTTTAGCCAAGTCGGCAGCTTTGACTGTTAACTAATCAACTCACAGAACTCTTTGTGTTCTTCAAGATGATCGATATGAGGTGGGCAGGCGGCAGTAGATGTGTCTTTGATCTTCTTAGACAGCCACTGTGCCAGATTCTTCTGGAGGATCTGTTCATTACTGATACCAAGTGATGAAATGGCAGCCTCAGTGTCATCACCTCTTCCCCAATATCATAGACCCATCACCCTTGTTATCTTCTCATTTCGCTCTTTGAAGCCAATTGTCTCTTGATACTCATTAATGCGAATTGAACAGGTCCTTAAACGGATCTTGTGCTTAGTGAAGATGATCGAATCCATGTGTCGAAAGACCAAATTCTTTACCTCTGCGAGACACACGTTCTGAAAACACATCGATTTGTGTGTGGTTGACATGGTTCAACCAACAGGCATGGTGATACACTCAATATCAATTTGCGAAAGGATCCGACAGTGCTGACGTGGACTCAACAATCTGTGTGAGACGATCCCTCAGCTCCCCATGTTTTACAAGGACTGTGTGGCGCTTAAAGGAGCGTCATGCTGAGTGTGTGTTGATTATGGACCGCTAACCCTGTGGTCTATTTGGGTGCTTCAGATCCACACCCCACATGCACCCATATACATTTAGTTTTCGTGAAGAGGTCCACGCACAGATCAACGCGGGTGCTTGGGTGCCAATGGTCCCTCTGTCTCATCATCACTTTCAGAACTTGGTGGTTTACTTGAATAGTGAGCCTTTTCAATCCTGTCTGAAGATGAGATTGAGATATAATGTAACATGTGATGCATGTAATGAATTCTAGACCAATATTTCTATGAGGAGGTGTTGTAAAAGTCACCATATTTGTCAAGTCCTGACCAGTTTTTTGTTTGGGGTACGGTATTCATTAGAGGCTATTATGAAGACTCTACTACTCAGAGCTCTAATTAGAGTATATTATGAAGGCTAAACGACGAATATAAAGTTTTTACCTTTCTCAGCTGAAAATCGGCGGCCATCTTGGATTTGAAGGTCAAAATAGGTCAAATCATTATTACTTGTAGTTTTTAGTGTCCATCACCCAACTCGGCATGTTGAGAGCTTCAATTAGAGCCTATTATGAAGGCTCTATGACAAATGTGAAAATTTGACCTTTCTGAGCTGAAAATCGGCGGCCATCTTGGATTTGAAGGTCAAAAATAGGTCAAATCATTATTACTGGTAGTTTTTAGAGTCAATCACTCAACTCGGCATGAGGAGAACTTTAATTAGAGCCTATTATGAGCGCTCTCGACAAATGTGAAAATTTGACCTTTCTGAGCTGAAAATCGGCGGCCATCTTAGATTTGAAGGTCAAAAGTTGGTAATATCATAAAATAGACATCAGATATGAATTCCTCGACCCAAAAAACCTCAGATAACCCAACTAAGGAGCTTGTGGGTACGAATCATGTATTCAAACACTATTGTCATCATAAGTCAGGTTTGAAAAATGCTGCCAGCCTCTATAGATTTGCCTAAATGGTGCACATATGCTCCTTTTTAATATGAGGGTAAATTTCAGATACAAATAGAAAGCTCCCTCCTGAAAATCCCAAAAGAACTAGGGTCCATGCCCTTATTTGCTGGTGGGATTATCATTTTACAAGAGGGTTCTTCTAGTCTGTGCCTAAAATTCAGTTTTGTCACCTAATTGGGCTACTAAGGTGCAGCATTGGCAACCCTGATGAAAGATGTCAGACAATTCTGTGAGGATCAACATGGGGGCTTTTCCCTTTTGTCAAGGTCAAACTCCTGGGTCATCTCAAGTGGAGAATCACCAGGGATCGGCTCAGAATCATGCATGGCTTGGTGGTGGATGCGTCTAAACATACCGTGCATCCAACAACAAAATCTAGTGTAACAAAATTCTAGCAATGTAATGGGGGGAGGGGGTAAAATATGTTATAATGGGAGGGGGATGAAATACGTTGTCATGGGAGAGGGAAATGCAAAAATAATTGTGTAGGCCTATACAAGTGTAACCAACTGTTTTCAAAATACCCCCTAAGCAAGTTTTGTGGTCTTTTGGCCAAAAATGACCCCTAAACAAGGATTTTGCAGGACGCTCTAAACATGTTTGACCCAAATATGACCCTAAAACAGGTTTACACTTTCTGTTCAACTAGCTTGAAAATAACCCTTTTTTTCTTGAAAATCTATGTTTGAAGATCCCCAAACGTGGAATGTGCATAGTACAAAGTTCTATATTTTCAGTGTCTACATTTTGCAATCTTAATTAAGTTTGCAGCAAAGGAAGAGCTTGCTTAGTTTTAAAAAGTTTAGGAAAAGATCATGTTGATGGTGAATTTAAACTTGAAACCAAAAACTGTCTGATGTAATCATCATTTTTGGACACCCTGTAGTTCATTATGTTGAGTTAGGAACAGCGTTGGAATTAGTGGCTTGGTGTAGTAAAATGTTACTCAATTTGATAAATTTGCTACACGATTTTGGATTTGAATAACATTTGTATGTCATAGACTATAAAACACACTGAAATGTGTGAAATATACCAAGATATATTTTGACAGCAGATTAGGAAAGTATGGGTTGTGTCATCCCATGCATGTAGGGATATTCTGAAATTGATATTAGTGTTCACAAGTTCACGAGGAGGTTATATTAAAAGGTTTGCAGTTTGTGTCATAATTTGTTTAACCAGTCGGTCTGGGCAGACACAGGCTTGTTGCATTTATTTGGTTAGGAACTCATCCGGCCTCCACTTCACACTTGCAACCAGGAAAGTATGGGGATGCAACTGCCCTGTTTATCTCATAAAAAGAACCAGGTCAAGCCAGGATCACACAACGCTAGCCATCACTCTGAAATCCTTGTCTTTTGATCTAGTCAACTTGGCTCTTCCTGGTTGAAATCATGGTAAACACAATGTGTGTTTGATTTAGCTCAGCATTGGCTCTGCTGTGTGGCTCAATGGCTGCTTCCCGTAGACCTGAAACCAGGTCTAATTTACTGTCAGACAAATTTTAGACAGAGATGATCTAGAATTTTGCATAAGGCCTAAAAAAAAAAAAAAAATTGTTGTGTTGCCCTCAACCGCCCGACCCTAAATCCTGAAAAATCAGGGTCGGCATTTTTTTTTTTTTTTTTTTTTGAATGATGATTTTTACAGATTTGTTCAAAAAATCTATGTTTTTCACTTAAAATTAATATTTTATTGAAAGACTAGTCATTAATTGATGTCTAACAGGTATCCAGAAGTCAGAATTGACAAATATCCCCAAGTTGAAGAAGCATTATTTAATATTTGAGGAGATTTTTAAGAACTGAAGGTTTGAAAAAAAAAAAGAAATCCGACCGTCCGCCCCAACTTTCCCATTTTCTCACTTGAGGGCAACACAACAATATTTTTTTTTTGCCTAATAGTCTAGCATTAGTAGATGGATATAATTGCATCAAATTGGATGCCAGCAGTGGCATAGCATCATAGGGGCATGGGGAGGGGCCTGCCTTTCCTATTCATGGCCATTACCCCCCCCCCCATAGGATAACTTACGCTACACTATTGCCTGCAGACCTGTACGCAAGATTTTTTGGGGTGGTGCTGATTTTGAAAAAAGTGGACATTTTTCAGGGGGTTCATTTTGTGAAAAGTGGACTTCCCAAAATTTGGACCTTTTTGAAAAAAAAAAAACGTTAAAAAACCTGTGGTATTTTGGATTTTTGTATACTTTTGCAATTTTTTTTTGGGGGGTGCACCCTGCACCCCACTTGCATACAGACCTTATTGCCTACCAGGAATGACCTGATAACACAAAATCATACTTCCACAACCTGAGGTTAGCTTTAATTGGAGCTATATGCTGTTTGATCGGATTTTCTCATAGTGTTGACTCTTTGACTTCTTCGTATGTGTCAATTCAAGGATAAAATCTTGTGAATTGCAAGTTCATATTTTTTTGCTTGTAATTGCAGATGTGCCATCTATATCATTATATTGGACAGCCCATATGTTAGATTCAATTCCCCAGGCAATCAATCCAAGTCTTATTCCTAATCCTGATGATTTCCTTTAGCTTGTCAAATCCATCCTAATTTGGCAAACAGACAAATTTGGCTTTATGATGTTTGCATGAAGTGAATATATCAACATTTGATGAGATCCAGATAAAATTATCACAAATATGAATTATATAATATCTTTTTATAAACATCCCACTCTCAGCATACTTGTGATTTTCAAGATTCCTTGATTTAGGGGACTAAACACAGAACTACCTGTAACATACACATACCCTCAATTGTAGACTCGATACTCACGACTTCATAGCTGGTATGTTTGAATGCAGTTATAACGCACACACACACTGCACAAAGCAATGCAGGGGAAAGCTGCTGGAATACTCAAATATTGTATGTACGTTCTTGTATGAAAATAGCAATTGTATCCATTAATATTATTTTCTTCCTATTTTTGTTTTCTTAGGTTGCCAATTACAAGATGAGAACTACTCAATGATATGTCCTGAACACAAGGTACAGTATATAATATATCCTCGGCAGAATGCAACACCATCGTAAGTGCAGTAGAATGCAATAGCTGCCATTTGCAACATTTCAATAAATGTACTAACTTTTAACCAATAACACTAGAAAAAACACCCAACTACATGTAAAGGCGATATCTTGGGTTAGCTTAGTGGCCATCAGAAACATATACAGAACTTGAACACTTTATGTGAGTATGATGAGGGAATTGTGTTGCAAACAATAGGTGTCTTACAAAAGACAGCTATTGTATTCTACTGCACTTACGATAGTGTTGCACTCTGCCGACGAATATCTTTTAAACCTTTGATCAATACAATTGATAGCTTCAAAATTTCAGTCACAACTTTGACCTTCATTAGGAGACTGGTAAGGGATTAGTATACAAATATTGAATGTTTATGAGTTCAATGGTAAGAATATTTTCATGAGGTGAAATATGATTTGGCAAAGCCTCGTTGAATGGAATAGTAGTTCATATTTCACAGAATGGAAATGTTCTTTCCGTTGAACGAATAAAAAAATTCAATATTTGTTTTATATAACTCATAAATAAGTTCCCTTGCTTTCACTTAATTTTATAAATCACCAGGAAAACAAAATAAATTAAAAGATATCTAAATGTATATTTATTTTAGAAGCAACACCCGCACCTATAATTGGTAGTCGAGGTGGAAACCTCTAGCTATTAAGCTACTTACTGCAGTTCGCCATTATGCACTATGTGGGAGAGCCTCGAACTGGCAGCATACATGAAAGGAAGAATTATGTAACCTTACACAGAAGCGTTATGACTAGTTCAATTCCCATTCATGTATGCTGCCAGTTCGAGGCTCTCCCTTTATAGTGCATAATGGCGAACTGCATAAGTTTAATACGCTCAGGCTGCGTCTGTCAGCGTTGCTATGGTAGCTCCGCGTCCGTGCAATGGAAAAATGACTATTGCACGGACGCCGAGTGCAATAATCCTTTGCAGCTTGCCGCTAAAAATAGCAGAAATAATCAATAGTAGGCCAATCAAATGCCAAGAAACTTTGTATGAGTTATATAGTAACCTTTGATGATTAGGCCCTGTCATGATTGAGTGATGGTTGGTTGAATTTGATATAGATGGCCCGGTAGGTTCAGTCTTCACTGACAATGTGTACACATGATGGTTCCAATTAGGGGTACTTTCCAAGAAATATGCGCGGAATTTTCGAGGACAAAATTGTTTGCGATTGTCCAAATTAGGGGTGTTTTGGAACAAAATTGTCCTTGAAATGAACCTGTGATGTGATTTTTGTAAACAATTTTTGTTGTTATACCACTCTCATTCTGAACCTCAATCTGTGAATCATAATATTTAGTTGCAAAGTACACTCCTACCATTTGCTGCAGGATGCAGGTGTGCTTGGTCATGCATGATATGGTTAACCATGCATACATATGTGATGGGATCAAGCAAAATCAGTCTGAAGTTGGGCATATTCAATTTCAAGTTTTCAACATGATTGTATAAAGGATTTGCAAAGATACATTTTGCAGAAAACCCCATTGAAATCGAACATTTAGTTCCAAAGATACTACCAGTTGAAGTGTTTCCAAAACAATAGACAACAACAGAAAGTTTTTCCTTTGTTTGCCTTTATCTGGGCATCAATATTTCCAACGGTGACTGATTTTGCTTGATCACATCACATATATGGATGCTTGCAAGTAATGTCTATTTGAATGTTCATTCAGAATGGGTGCACAGCTGGTTGCATAATGGTCAGATGGGTCTATTGGTCCTTCCCTTCATGAAATTATTGGGGAAAATAAATTTCAGTTTACCAACATACACTGCAATATACATGTAATGGATTTAAGTAACATATATAATTAATTGTAAGTCTAGTGAAGCACAGTGGCCTCATGGTTGGGGCAGGAACTTCATGATTGAAAGGTTGTAGGTTCAAGCACCGCCACAACCAGTGTGTTACATCCTTGGGCAAAATGGCTTAATTCTCAATTGCTTCACTTCACCCATGTGTAAAATGGGGAGCTGTTAGGGGGTAATCACAGTCTAAGTCGGCTGAGAGAAGCTGTACATCAGTTGTGGATTTGGTGAAGCAGAAATGATTCTGACATATCTTAATGGCAGTGGAATAATTGTTGAAATGTGCTGGTACTGAAGTGTGCTGGTACTAAAGTGTATTTTATTTAAAAAGCAATAATGTGTGAGTTGCATAAAGAATAGATTCTTATTTAAATGTTTTCACTGATCACATTATCCCCTTTTAATTTCGGGCCAAACAAATGAGGTATAACGAAGAAAATTGCGATTCATTCCAACGCCTACAATGCGTGTACTACGCTCGCCGATTGTATTATATGTAACTGCATGGAGCATCGCGCTCGACGTATGTACATACAAGCAAATACTCGATCGTTGAACTCTGAATAAAACCCGGTCGACCCGGTTTTAATACAAAAAGTTAAATTTTACTGTTATTAAAGCACTTCAGGCTTAGTCTTTTACGTGGTATTTTAGTATAATTATGCAAAAAGTAGAAATCTGAGTAAAATTGAGGGTGTCGCTGTGAAGCAAATCACACATTATGGCTTTAAAGTCCTTTGACTCATTAATGTAAGTTCAAACCTGTCATAGATCTAACACCTATGGACAATCCTGTAGCATGGTAGAAGAGATGTGACGGATTTGGGACTTCAAATGGGTAACAATATTGGGCTATACCAGTTACAATCCATACACCCTTGCACTCCATATACCCCCATACATACACCTCTACGTGGATGCTGTTTAGGACTATGCAAACGTGGACTTCCCAATCCGTACTTAATCGACATACCGAACATGTTTTCTTCCATTTTGCTTGTGTATTTTTGTGGTTATGGAGTTTAACCTAGCAACTGCAGACGTTATATCTCATAACTATAGAGGATGTATTTCGCAAATTCAAGCATTTGCGGTCGTTTGCAGACGTCACCTCCAGAAACCGAGGACGGTCCTCCATTGCCGAGTGGTCCATGGTTGGAATGTGAAGTGTGTGTCCTCGATTGAAAGCAATTGCACACGCAGGGGTGTAGATTTCAAATGGAATCACCCATTCAGGTAGTCCCATTTGAAATTCACACTCCCTGTGTAGAAGATCAAGGTTATGTCTTCCATAGGGGTGTATGAATTTCAACTGAAACAGTGCATTGTAACTCTTAATCATGCCCGGCTCTATATGCACACCTGTGGAATGTGTGCTATGTGTGATTGAGAAGTGGTTTATGGCTATTCTAACCCTGGGGGGGCCAAGATTGACTGAATTTTGACGTCGTCATTGGTTTAACACGTAAACACAAAAATGATTTTTTTTCCTTACATTCATTTTGAATGCAAAATTATTTATTTTCATGTGAAAATGTATACATTACACTGGGAAATATTTTGTGCATTTTTTTTCTGTAACATGGCCAATAGAGCTAAAAACGCACCTTGGCTCGGGGCAACGTCCAGGCAGTGTTGCCGTCATATTGTCTGTTTTGTTTACGCTATTTACTGTTGCCACATTAAGTGGATGTCGGTCACCATCGTCTGTTCTAACCATTGTAATTTTGTTTTCTTTGTTACCACAGGACAAGATGGTTAAAATGCGAGATGTAACATAGGACCTGGACAGTGTACATAGTTTATATAAGATGTATTGTGCTCAGCACCAGTTCAAACAAGCCAGCAAGTAAACGAGAGAGTGAGAGAGAGAGAATTCAGCTGCCAGACATTCAGCCAAGAACCGTTGCAGCAGTGTTTTGTGTTTAGTATTCTTCTTAGCGACCAACCAACCTCGACTATATCCCATTTGATGGTAGTATGCCATGCGAATGTGAGAGGAACCTGTACAAGCTGTGAAGAAACAAGTAAAAGGAAAGTTCAAAATATTCGCAGAAATAGGTAAAGGATAATTAAGGCGAAAAACATAGCATGTCTCAGCTTGCAAAGAGTTCAAATCCAATGTGTAATGTGCCCCCCCACTCAAACTCAGTCAAAATGTGCTTGAGATAGTCAGAACTTTCAAAACTTCTAATATACTTAATGAAACATTTTTCTTAATTTAAAGTGTTAATAACACCATTCTACCAACAAATTCTTTTAAAACATATTTTAAGCTATTTTTTGCAAGCAAATTTTGCAAACAAACTTAATTTAAGGGAAAAAAATAATTAGCCAATTTCTCTGAGGCTTTGAAAAGTTTACTTTATAGTTTTGCCTAATGGCTCTATTAATGGTAGCCATGTGAGAGGGCTCTTGCCGACTGACCACATGTGGAAGCACCTAAGACAATTATGTGGCAACTGATTGTAAACCGTTGGGAATTATGAGCAGTTAAGAGTTTCCAAAACAATAAGCCTTTTGACTATATCATAAAATCAATATTTTCAACTTCAGACTGATTTTGCTTGATCACATCGCATATAAATGTGCAGATCAGTTTCTGTTAATGAGTACCATAATAATGTGCACAACTTGGAGATGACACATTTCCCAGAATTTAAAATATGTATGCTGTCGAAAACTTGAAACCCAGAGCAACAAACTACCAGATCAGAATGCAGATTGTTTTCAACATCAATTGATGGTGCTGGCAAACATGAAGTTACATTTGGTGGATTGTAGGTCTGCTACGTTACGATAGCTTCTGATAAACTCTTAGAAAAAGGGATAACAAATGTAACAGCCATGTGTGTATCTTGTAATCTTTGTTGAGGAATTCAAATATACAATGTACTAGCAGTTTCAGAAGGTCTTGCAGTTCTTGAGTTTAATAACTCATGGAAAGTCCCCAAATGAAGTTTGCACAGTCTAGGTGTATCTCAAAAACCACAGGAGATGGTATGTGTTTGATTTTCTTAATTTTGTCTTGCCCTTAATTATAACAAGAATACACTAAGAATCTCTTAATTAATGTATCAAGAATTCAAGATCATTCTTTATCAAGTACCATATTCATTCCAATAAGCGCCCAGGGCGCTTAACAAAGTCATTTTGGGTGGGCGCTTATTTTTTACATTGTTTTAGTCATCAATCAACGTCTGAAAGTATTTAGTTACTCACAGTTAGTGCGCCCTCACAAAATGTGTCTATATATTATATTGACACCATTTTTTTTAGGGCGCACTAACTGTGAGTAAAGATGGCGACCGCCGGCAAAAAATACGAATTTGAGACAGAATTACCTCAAACTTGGCCTTTTAAAGGCATTTGCAGGTGGTTATTGTGAAGTATTTTTAATATCTATACATCTGCCCACTATGAAATAGCGTCATAATTTAATTTTGGTGCACATTGTGGATACTTTTGATGCTCAATTTCCCAACTGCATGCATGTAAAGTCACTCGACAGGTAAGCTTACTGGAAGTATTTTGACAACATTGGATGGGCGGTTAATAAGTTCATATTGTGTTTGTAGCAAAGTCGCTGGGTGGGCGCTTATAGGGGCATGGGCGGTTATTGGAATGAATACGATATATCATGTCTTGCCTTTTCTGCCAATTTAAGAGATATATTTTGTTGCAACTGTTCTTTAAATCCAATCATAACTTTAAAGTGAGTTGCTCTCCAAGGCATTTTATTTTCCTGATCATTGGACCAAAGTCTGTCCTAGTTACAGCCCACCTTAGAGGGCTACAACATATGCTATTCCAGTTGAAACCCATACACCCCCTATATGGAAGACATAATAATCTCCCACATTTTGAAATTCACACTTCCTGTGTGGAAGATTAAGGACATGTCTTTCGTAGGGGGTGTATGGATGTAAACTGGAATTGCCCATTGCTTTTGAAAACATGACCACCCTGATTGGATTGAAAGGCATGTATTTGCTGTAAAAGTGATTTAAGGCTACCATAGCAATAGATGAATACAATTTTTGACTTGATCGCCCTGCACTACAACTTTCACACGGTACCTGTGCATTGAGCCATAGATGTCAAAGAAATGCTGATCACTCGCACCTGTAAGATTAGTATCTTTGAAAAAAGCGGTATTGGCTATTCCATTCAATCTATGATTGCAGACATACACAGGTGATGAGTGCAACCTACTTGTAGTGCAGGGCGATCTATTCAAAATGTGTATTCATCTATTGCTATGGTAATTAATCTGATTATTCATAACTGCCACAGTGAATAGGCAAGGCATGAAGCTATTATAACCATACAACAATTGTCCACTACTCAAAAAAATTGTTGGATCAGAAACGGAAAATCCTGATTTGTGTCCTTTCTTTTTTGTTCTCATGGGGCGGACCTAAGTATTTATCTGTGTCATAGGTCTTAAGTACTGGGTAGCGCAAGTGTTCAGTTACTGAATGAAGTGATACTCATCTCATTTGCAATGTGAATGCTGTTTTTGAGAAATGCTAATACACAAGTCAAATCATTATTTATATTTATTTGAGTAGTGTACAAGTATGTTACACTATGGACCACAATGGCCTCATCCCAATGGCATAGTTCGATAACCTCAATTAAACACTGGTAGTGCAAAATTTGACCTCAATTTTTTGTGTGGAGAGAATGAGTTTTTGTACCCAAATTTTCTAAGGTCATTCAATGAATGTACAAATGTATTGGGGTTAAAGAACTGTGCCCTGATAGATGAGCATGTTGTGGATCCTAGTGTTACACACTAAGATGTTCTATTTGACCACAAAATTGTGGGAGAATTTGGTCACCATAAATGTATGTCATGTGATTTTTAACAAAGTGAATTTATTTGTGGGGCAAAAAGCAAGTCATTTCCATTTTTTTTTCCGCTCAAATTATTGGTCATGCTGTACATGTGTAAGTGACAATCAGTTGGTAATACTATTTCCATGAAAAATGTGACTTTTGTTTACTGAGATGATTCTTTTCACATTACTAAAAATAGTGAAGCTAACAAGAAGAGTATGGCCATATAAAAAAACTTTGTCCTATTGGCATCCAAGTGTGTCTCTGCATGGAGCAACCATTTATACAGCAAAAAAAAAGAGCCAAAAGTCAGTTTCATACAGTGACAAATTCTTCATTTTGTTTTGTGATAGTTGTTAAAGTTTATGGAGGTGTGACGAAGTTGTACACTTTAATTTTGATCGCTTATTTAGCTGACCAAGTTCCGATATTTATAATCTTGATATGAATTACGTACGGTCAAACTTCTTATATCAGGACAAGATGGGACCAAGCATTGGCAGGGTTAGCAAGCAGTCTGTACAGTTTGTCCACTCTGAAGTACAAAGTGACAACGCGTGCGTATACAGCGCGTTAACAGTGCGTAGTGCTGCGTCTCTGTTGCAGGTATTTGTGCCTTCAAAGTCGGCACAATGTTTGCGTCCGTGTCGGTACTTTGTACTTCAGAGTAGACTGACTGTAAGTCTACATTGGATACAAGAATATCCTGAAAAAGGGTCTGATCCCCCATCGACATTGTACACTGTTACAACTTTCTTGCACTTTTATAACAACTTAAAATTGAATGTGCAAAGTGTGACATTGTCCACACAGTGTTGTCGATTTACTTTCGTCCTTTTATTGAAAACTGGCACTGCCGTTTATTTTTATTCTGAAGAATGTACACGATACATGTAAAATGTTGATTTAAATATCAGGATATCCACACACAACAGTATTGTGTTAATAAATATTGTTTGATATTGTTAGTACATTCAGGTGCTTCCAAAATTTGCCTGATTGAAATAATTAGTAGTGCATTTTTTTTATGGTAAAACTGCTTACAGAAGTTACAGCAGGTAGCTTAACCCCCTGAGCACTACCTGCCAATCTAACGTTGCCTCTGATTGGTCAATTACATGATATTTTCACTTTAATCACCGATCAGAATGAGCTTTGCAAATAATTCACCCAATTTTTTGTGTGGTGAAATTATTCTAACAATGTTGCTGATTGGGCCAATTGATAATGAAAACTTCTTTTTGGCCAATCGGCAGGTAGTTCTCATGGGGTTAATGCAATTAGCACAACGTTAACGGTGTACATTATACAAAAGTGAAGACCTGTATGTGCATCTCATACATAGCTAATACTCACTATGACAAACTGTTTCACTATGTTAGATATCATCAAAGAGTTTTATAGACTTGGAGAGTCCAGGCTCTTTATAGCCATGTGTGTAATGCTATGGGAAATCTGTTGGATTGTCACACACACAGCAAAATGTACTTCTGGAATATGTCGGCAAAGGCTAGAAAGCTATAATAAGCATCTATAGCATTACAAATTTTTGAATTGAATCTTTTACTGGAAGTTACTTTTACAACTTGCTATGTTGCATCTGATACCATCGGACTTCATCATCAGGCAACTGACCCGATGGGCTGGTCATATGACAACTAGTGATCTTCTTGATGGCCCAGTCCCATGTGTGAGATAAGTTGTGTCTCAGTCACCCTTTCTCGTTTAGTGACGGCTGCTCTACTCTCTCTCAGATGGCGTCCTTGATGCCTCTCCTGTGCCACTGTTCCTCATTTAATAGCTGCATCCTTGGTGTCAGTATTATTACCTGTGTTTTTAAGGTGGAGATACACAGCCTTTCGTCGCCTATGTTGATTGATTCTGGCTTTCAAGTGTCACATTATGTCTAGCCCAGCCGGTCAGTTGCCTGTGATTTTAACAACTGGATGAACAAGAACATTCACTATTCATTTATCGCAGTGATCTGTGTACAACACATTACAGTCGTATTGCATGCAAGCTAGCAAGCTGGCAAAATCATGCGGAGGTACATTATGTTCCTCTCCATGAGTGAGACATGTCAGAGTTAGGACTACTTGTTGTTTAAGCTCTTTGGATATTATTGTAATGGGAAATGGTCCCAGTCTGTTAACCCCATGAGAACTACCTGCCGATTGGCCAAAATGAATATTGTGTCCAATTTTGAACCAATCAAGGAGGATATTAATAAGATCATCAGCAAATGCAAGTTTGGCCATAAATAGTTTAAAGCCTAGTTAGATGACCAGTAGTGTCCAGGGGTTAAGAAGACCAAGTTTAGTTCTGGTTTAATTTAGATGCCTTTTGTGAATGTCAGCTATATATTGATTGTGTTCTAGACTTCCTCTCATTCTCTGAAGTCGATTGTTATCATCACTTTTTGCGAAATCACTTTTTTGTCTGCTTTTTTGTACCCTACACATGAAGAGCTTGTTTCCAAACCATGTTAAGTCCACAAACACATGTTTCTCATTGACCTGTGCAATATTGCAATGGGTTGTGATGCTATAGGGATAGTAATTCCAGTTGGATGCACAAAGCAAACAGTGGATGGATGCACCGTAAAAATACTGTGTAAGGCCTTTGGTTCCCAAATGAGAACAATAGTCTGCATGTTGTTAAACAGCATTGTTGTGGTAATGACTTGTTGATGGCACAACTCATTGTTGTTAATGTCAAACTTGTCAAAGTAATTGTGATTGTATCACACAAGTAAATGAGAGTAACATGTGGTTGTGGACTTAACATGGTTTGGAAACAAGCTCTTCACATGAAAGTGAGGAATCCGATAGAGTCCATGCCAGGGAAAGCTTTATTGTAAAATGTCACAGTCACAAAGATATTGAGTGTACATTCAGTTTTAAAATCTGATCGGAGGATTGAAGTGAAATAAAAAAAAGAAAAAGATGCTCTGATGGGTGTGAAGCGACATATTTGTGCCGCTGCTGTTGACGATGTGCCATTCCATTTAATATTCATACACCCCTATGGAAGACATGACTTAATCTCCCACACAGGGGGTGTTGATTTCAAATGGAGTCACTTATTCAGGTAGCCCCATTTGAAATTCACACTCCCTGTGTGGGATATTAAACCTGTGTCTTCCATAGGGGGTGTATGGATTTCAACTGGAATAGCCGGATGTACAGAATCTTATGTATATGGAGGCCTTGGAAAGATTGTACAGTGTGTAAAATGGATGTTTATTTGTAAGGTATATTGATAAGTGTTTATTTTAGGTGAAGTATGGATTTTTAGTTCATATTAGTTGAAGGGCATACAGCTTGAGGTATGAAGTAACCATGCGATGTTGCTAAAGTTTGTTCGGTGTATAATTGGTGAAAAAAACGAGACTTTAGAATGGCGTGCATGCAGTTGGGAACAGCCGCAGCACTTGTGCTAGTTGCATGTTGCATAATGTGTGCAATAAGCCAAACAAACTTTACATAGCGAGAAATTTTAGCAAGGTTTTTATTTTCGCAGTTAAGTTGAGTCTTTAACCATGAATAAAAGTAACTGGAAAACTGTTAAGAACTGCACAATTAACCAAAAATTATATGAACCGCTCAAAATCATGCACTATTAAGTATATACTCTCCATTGTTGCATCAACATTAAGTTACTTCTTCATACGTCAAGCTGGTCAGAGTATAGATAGTTCTGTGTGGGATATCGCAGTCCCCATATAATGTATTTGGATGGCCTACAAGTGTGTGTATAAGTGCCATAATTAACCCTGATTTGAATTTGAATCCTGAGCATCCCATTGGCTAATGAGCAAGTCATGTGATGATACAATCAATGGATCATTTACAGTATCCAAAAATACTACTTTTGATAATATTTCCCCCATTTGATATTCATTCCACCGAAATTGAGAGTTCTGATTTCTAAGATAAGTGTATGATTTTATTGTGAGTGCTGATGCATGGAAAGCAGAAGAATTCTAAGGGATGAAATCAAAACTCGAAGGCCGGTTGACCGCCTGTTCCGCCTGGTTGCTTTTGTTCTAAACAATAGGAACCGGGCGGAACCGGTGGTCAACCGCCGGCCGAGTTTTGATTTCATCCCTAAAGAAATTGATTCTTATGTCCCTTTTTCAAAAATCAGTGGTAGCATTAAGCAAATAATTTTGAACATGTTGCATATGGTATCATTCTTGTCTGTTTTTATGCTGTACATGTAATTACAGGGATTCAATGAGGTAGAAACAAAGAGTACCGACTCCACCATGGAAGGGCAAACAATGTGCCGGATAATGTATGCGCCCGGTACACTTAATATTCAAAATGTGTTGTTTGTGTGTAATGTGTAACCGATTGTGCCAAATATGTGCGCTAAGCACAGAGTGCGCAAACTTGCCAATATTGTTTGATTTTGGGTTCTTGCTGAAAGATGCCAGAGGTACACTGCCCTCTATGAGTGACAACCAAAAGGTACACACAGGTCAAGTTTGAGTTGATACTCTTTGGATATAGTCTCTTTGCAGGGAATACCTATGTTGCAAGTTTGACAGATTTGGGATAGCAATGTTGCTTTTCTAGAAAGAAAGTATTCATCATGCAGCACATATAGTGGATGAGTCACGATGGGAGAACCATTGCTTCCACACATTCCCCATTCAGTGCAGCATTGTTGGTATACCCGTTCAGACAATGCAGGTGGAAGAAATACTTTCCTGTGCAGGTTACTCCCATTGCCTAAACTTTAGAATCATTCAATGATTTCTGAAATCAAATGTCTTTTAAAGTGTTCAAACATAAAATGGTTTCTAAAATCAAAATGATTTACAGAGATGATATCAAGCAATTTGGTATTACACAGTCCAACCTCGCTTACACAAGACTCCTGTTATTTAGACAATTCTGTTCAGTTTCCCAAAAAGGGTGATAGAAAGCTACGAATTTTAAAGTTGGCTATGCAGTGCTAAGTGCTTCAAAATCTTTCTTGTAAGTATTTGCACAAAGTATTATTTTCTTATTTTACTTGTTCTTTCTGACAAGCAATATACATGTAGAATTAGTACATGTAAAGATGTACCAGTGGTTTATGCCCAGCCCACTTGTCATGAATCAGTGAACACTGAGAGAATGTAGCTGTAATCACAGTACAGAACCTTAATCAGCCAACATGTAGAATTACCATCACAGCCAGGATCAGCTTTCTTTAATTTTCCACCTGAACAGGAAGTGGTATTAAGCGAGGATGGACTAAAGTTTTTAAAGAGCCCAAGTGTTTCATCTCGTTGTGTCGGTAGACTTCATAGCTTGTATTTTGTTAGTTTTGCATTGAAAATCAAAATATTGTTATTAATTGTTGTATTTCAACTGTTGCCAAGTATTGATATGATAATAGTCATGTTACTGACAAGCATATTTAGTGACTGTTTAATACTGCTTGGAAAAAAATGTGTTTTGTTCATTTCGTCCAACTCTTTCCATTCCTGACCGAAAGTTATAGAACTTTTGTGTTTTTATTAAAAATACAGAATTTAGCCTTTTTTATGAGAGGGGAAAAAAGAAACAGCTAACCTCTATTAGATTCAGTAGCTTTTAGAGAGAAAAGAAAAATAACAGTAAAATAAATATTTGTTGAAAATTATGAATTTGAAACTTATTAGACCAGTAGTTTCTGTTTGTATAATATATGTATTAAACATTTTGTAAGTGAAGAGAAAATGTACATACAAGAATTTGTTCAAAACGAGATCAATTTTTGGCTTTTTTGTGTTTCGTTTTGATTAATGATGGATTTTTTTCCAACCCAGTAAAGGATTCCTGGGTAAAAACAACAAAATGTGTGTTGTGCAGTTTTGTATTGATGGGTATGATTGTAGATTCTTCTTGTTATCCTTTTAAAGTATTTGCGTAATTATATTTGTGAACTCAAAGAATGGTTGAAAAATTCTCAAACTGTGGCATTTTTTTAGGACCTTGACTTGATTTAGTTACCTCGTATGTTGTGTAATATATAGTGGGTTAGGGATAGCTTCAAACCCGACTGCCGATCGATCACCAGCGTCCTCGCAGAACCGGCCGATTGAACTATATTCTATTGTTCTGAGAATAGAAACCAGGTCCAACCGTCGTTCTGCGAGGGCGCCTTTAGTCAATGGACGGTTGGGGTTTTGAAGCCATCCCTTATGTATTGTGATAATTTTGTATGATACATGTAATATTTGATCTTTATGAGGATAACAAGAAGCAGTCTTTTTCTTTTGTAATTTGTGATTTGTGTTGGCTTATTTTGCCTTTCTCTAAGAAAAAAACAGATGAGCATTAAACTGATGTTATTTGGAAAGAATTCAGTGTGTGGTTTTTGTCATATTTCTTGATTGTGAATATTTTGTTGGAAAAAATAAGAGAAGATTTTTTTGTGACAGGTGAAAACAAGTAAAACCAGGACGATGTCAAACCAAACCCACCCCACTCAATGGGTAACCAATTTTTAGAGTCATTGCAGACTGCAAAATCATGAAAATGGGGGTTATTGAATGCATCAGTGTCTGTGAAATTTGAATAAATATGTACTAATATTTTCAAAATTTGAAAATGATTGACAGGGGCCCAATGACGGCCCATTTTATGCGATGCAGCAAGTACATTCCGTCCGCTGCATCCCCCAACACAAAATGGGTAATATTTAAGAAGTTTGGAAAAGGGTATACATGTCTTTTCATTGCAGACTGCAAAATCATGAAAATGGGGGTTATTGAATGCATCAGTGTCTGTGAAATTTGAATAAATATGTACTAGTATTTTCAAAATTTGAAAATGATTGATAGGAGTCCAATGACAGCCCATTTTATGCGATGCAGCGAGTACATTCCGTCCACTGCAACCCACATTCACATTAATTTGTCGATTTATGCACTGTATGTCTGTATTAGGTGTCATTGAAAAGGGGTGTGAAATTCCAGTCATTAAAAACCACAAAAGGGTAATTTTCCCCCAGTTTTATCATCAATTTTGCCCAAGAAGGGTTAAATTTAATGAAAAACTAATTGTGAAGGTGGTCTTTGAAATATGAAAAAACACACATTGGTTACCAGGGAATAACCATTTGTGTTGAGAGGGGGCTGGGAACCAAAAACCAAGTGTTCTCATATCATGTCGTTATGAATTCATCAGACGGCCGAATCCCGATTCGCCTTTTGGTAAATTCATGTTACGCATGCATTATTTTTCAATCAAGGGATCAATGCTTCACCTACAGAGGCCAGCATATCAATTTTTAATGGTTATCGTCGTAGACCGTACTGGGATGCTCCATTTATAGCTAACCCTGTATGCTGCCCTCTTCTGATTACTTATGCTGTTATCATCTGATCTCCCTTAAAAATTGATATGCTGCCCTCTATGATGTAAAGCATTGATCTCTTGTTCTCGAATAATTCTAAAATAATGTGTGCATAACATGAATTTACTGCCGAATTCATAATGATGTGAATGTACACTCACTGCTATGCCAACCAGGGGTGAATTTCATCAATATTACAAGTCATTCACAACTTAATAGCTCTCTCTTATATTTCTAAAAGAAATGTCTATAATAACAAACTTGAAACTTAGCAGCGTTTCAGCCGATTTATGCATTTTTAGTTGCTCAAATTTATAAGTTTTCTTTTTCGAGCTAATTTACATTTCACACTGTTTTCAGTTGTTATTTTTTCTAGCATTTTCAGCTTTTTTTTAGTCTAAGGTCAGTTTCACATCTGGATAAACTTTTGATAAGGGGGTTTTGAAGTCGAAAACAAAACATGTAATTCAAATTGATGGGCTTTTGTGTTAACTTCTTGAAAGATGATACTTCACTGATGTGTTCAAAATCTTCACCCAGGTCTGCTCAAGAGCTACTCAGACAAAATAATGCATGCAACATCTATCTTTGCTTCTTTTTATTTTAGTGTCCATTTTGTTCATACATCTTTAAAAGTGATCACCAAGTACACTTAGTATACCCAGCAAACACAAAAACGTTTTCAAACACTTTGCCAGAAAAGCAAATAGACAGTGTTGTAGTCGAGTCCTCATCATACGCGAGTCCGAGTCCTTGGTGTCCGAGTCCAAGTCTGAGTCCGAGTCCCTGCCAATTTCTGATGTCCGAGTCCGAGTCCTCAATGTTCGAGTCCGAGTCCGAATCCTTATGTATCAAATTCAAGCCCCGGGGTTTTCACCAATACTTTTTCAACGTAGGCCTATACTTAACCAGAATTTTAGTTCTATATTATATTCTTGTAAATATATAATTTGCTAGTCATACTTAGCATGCCAGATATTGTTTTGGAGCTGTGCAATAATTATGCGGAGCCCGGGGAGGGGTGAAATTGCAAAAAATGCTTATCCCCTCTCGTCCTGCCAAAAATCTCTTGCCCCCCACTCCCGGCTTGCCAAAAATCTTTGCACCCCCCTTTGCACATGCCATTTTTTGGGGATCCCAATTTACAAACCTTAAATCAGGCATGATCATTTTCCTGTTTTTTTTGTGGTCCAAATTTCCGTACTTTCTTTTAATTTCAGTCCGTTTTTGGCCTTTTTAGCCTCATTTCTTGCACTTTTTCAGGCTTTTTCAAACTTTTCAGGTTTTTAATTCGGATTGCCTGTTAAATGCATGTTAAATGGTTTAGATATATATGTTGTTAGCGTAGCGAGCAGGGAAAATTGCATATGTAAGCATTTCCGTACTGTTTTCTAAACCCTTTTAGAGCGTTTTACTTGAAAGGTGCCCTATATGTGCCAAAAATTGCTTGTTCCCCTCTCGGTTTGCCAAAAATTGCTTCCACCCTCCCTATCGATCGGCCAAAAAATATTCTTACCCTCAATTTTACCTTCCCCCCCGGCATTCAAAATATGACGTCACTACCAAACCTCAGGTGCCAAACGAAGAGGTGTTGGATCTGGCTGTAGGCCTATGCAGTATTATTCGGGGGGTGGGGTCACTCACATGTAAAGGTGGTACGGGTATGTAGTGCGGTCAAGGGTCCCTTTTTCAGGCTCTCCGGCAGTTCCTTAAGACCCGGCCGCTTTTGCATCATGCTCCAGTTCATTGAGCCTAACACTCTGAAAATTGTAAATAGCTAGCTCTTTAGATCAAATTTGGATACTCATTTTGAATTTGTTAGCTCAAAATCTATAATTTAGCCCAATTTTAGTTCAGACCTCCACAAAAATGTTGAAATTTCAGTTCATCAAGCCCCTATTTGCCCCCAAATCGGTTCTTAGTTCACAAATTTCGGTGCCGCACACCCAAAATTAACTTGAGTGCCCCATCAGGTATTATTATTCATGTACATTCTAGACTTGCGTCTAACAAAGCAGTCATGTCAAAACGAACGATTATGATTAAAATCCATTTAACCAATAACTGAAAGCATTCTTACTTTTTGGTAGTACTAGTACTTTTATTTACAAACTGAATTTATTTGCATTCAAAATTACTTAAATTATAATCATGTGATGTGATCATTGATCAAGCATAAGAAGTTTACAATGAACGAAAATGAAAGACCTAAAAAGACCCTATTTTGCGGACTCGAGGAGGACTCGGCCGAGTCCTCAGGGTCCCAGTCCGAGTCCAAGTTCTTAGCTTCCGAGTCCAAGTCCGAGTCCGAGTCCTTGAAAAAAGGACTCGAGTCCGAGTCCGAGTCCCGAGTCCTCCAACACTGCAAATAGAGGGTTATTTGTTGAAAATTTTTTTAACCTTTGCAAAAAAAGAAAAAAAATTACAATAGATTTTGCCAACATTTTAAAAATGTTGTTGTATTGTGTTTTTTCATGCAGAACATTTCAAAATGTTTTCAAGACCTGCCATTTTGACTAAAACCAAAGAAAAACAAACCTTTTTAAAATGTTTCAAAACCATTATGCATTTTGTTGTTTCTCATTTGAAAAGGCACAAAAATGCTAAAAAAGACACCGAACAGGCCTAATGTGTTCCTGGAGTTTTGGCAAGTCGGTGACATCAATACACATTTCAGTTGATGCAGCTTCCAAATCGCAATCATTCGCTGTTCACTCAAAAGTGCTGGCGTACACATGCACTCGTTTGAAGACATGGCTAAGATGCATTTGTGAGGTTCAACACATTGACATCACTAACTTACCAGAACTAAAGATGCATATTACCATATTCTCTGTTATTAAAGCCCTGCTATCTCAAGAAATCCAAATGGACTATAGGGATTAAAACTGACAGGCCTGTGCATGAATAATGTTGGAACCTTCTTTTGTTGACAATCTGCAGATATCCCACCATGCATCGCCAGCCCTCGAATTAAGGATCTGAAGGGGCATGCCAACTTTTTTAGGGCAAGTTAATAATTCCCTTGGATTTTCACTGAAAAGGCAAGGCAGCTCGGCAGTTTGTAATATTTCAAGAGGGCATCATGGCAAGTGTTGAAAATTTGAGAAGGGCACCAACGCAAAGTGAACAAAACACACACAAACAGTCTGATAGATGATTTTATAATGAAGGGGCAGGGCTGGGGCACCGACGGCAACTTCATTAGAGGGCATGGCAAGTGACTGCCTTGGGTGAAGGACATATTTTGAGGGCATATACGGCAGTGGGGATGGGCACCCACAGCAAAATGCCATGGGTGCCGTGGGTTAATTCGAGGGCTGTGCATCACCTTTTTGTAATTCCAAACTTAGTAACAATCTACATTGATATCCCCTGGCAAGCCCCACTCATCACTTGGTTCAATCATATCATCCAACACTGAATCTAAAGTGTCTATTTCTCTAGTCCTGATAATATGCCCAATGGTGACAAAGTCCAGATGTAAGAACTCTTTGAACATTTCTTCAAATTGCTTATCAGCAGACATTATACTGCCTAAACTCTGCTGAAGGTCTGTCATCTCCTTGTCCTGTTGACTGCCACTTACATCTGAGCATGCTGCTGAAACTGCGACATCGACGTCTTTCTCAGATGAAGGTTTCCTGTCCACCTCCTCTTGGTTCTCAGATTCCACCATGTTTACAAGGAACACCCCTTGAAGGATTTGTAGCATGAAGCAAACCCTTTTAGCGGCCATCTTGCTGTCACTCAACATTCCCAACATCAGCCCAAGACATCCTGTGTTCCTCAGACAGTTCCTCAAGGAATCCAGTCCATCTTCAGAAGACTTTGACAACTGAGCTAACAACTTTTCCTGAGTAAGATTCCCACAATCAAAGAGCTTATAAAGTTCCTTAGCAACGGTATCACATGACTTGTCGTTCTTGACAAGCTGTGGCATATCCAAACTTACAACATACTCTGGTACATGGAGCTGGTACAGACAACCCCAGAAATCCAGTGTTTTGAAACTTGTCTCAACATCAGATGAATTTGTGGCTTGATACATCGTCGACAGAATCTGGTTCCCGATGTGTTGACTTGGAAGAGAGATCATTGATTTGACATCCTTTGTATCTTCTCTGCAAGATTCCATTGCCTTGTTATCAATATCTTGTACCTGATTGTCACTGGCCGCTTCTGAAGTTGATACATCCACCTCTGCTTCAAGAATATCTTGAAAATAGCCTGAGACTACACCAGGAACATCTTTAGGTGCTGGTTTCCTGTTCACTTCGTGTGGCGCAGATGGTAGAGAGGACATGGACACTGAGGGCGCATCATCTTTCTGTACTTGACAAGCTTGTAGCACACTTGATTTGATATCACTATGGTTTGTCAGCCATCTTGTGAGTGTTGCTATGGCAGCAGACCTCACAAACGGATTACCAGAAACTCTCAAGAAGTGCACAATGTCACTGACAACTGCAACCTGAAATGAATCAAAGAGACAGGGTGTATCAAAATTAAAAACTGCGTATTATAATGACTTGATAACACAAGTTTACTTAAATCCCCAAAGCGTAGGAAATTTTATTCAAGCAGATCATGCAGTGTATAAAAGCTTAGCCTGAGATGTTTAACTTGCCTGAAGTGAGTGGCCATTCACTTGTAATAGCCTGCACTGACCATTTAGCGCATAGATCCTTAAAACACTGAAGCTAAATTACCCCTGATTAGCGACATTTGGGGGTAATAAATTTTGTTCCACTGGTCTCATTTTCCGAAATTGGACACCAGAATTTGATCTCAAATACCATGACAGCTTTCAACACCTACTGTGAAGACAGCATGAAGTGCCTACACTGACCAGGGCTGGAATTGCTAGATGGGCATAATATAGTATGGTGTGATACTACAGCATCCAAGTGCAGCTGCAAATTGTGGCCAATGATGACAGGTTGACTATTGTGTGTTAACACACCATTTTATGCCCATGGCAATTAACTGTCAAAGCTGAAATAAAGTCTGGCTTCACAAGTTTGAAGGAACTATTGACAACATGCCATGGTCTTTTCAATTTGGAGAGCACTGCATGTGGTTGATATATGAAAGCGTACCTATTCTACACAGTAATAGACGTTGCAATTTTTCAAATCACACCAATTTCACAAAATCATTAAGATCTTTAAAGAATTTGGAATTAACAAAGGTGAGATATCAAACTGCAGCAAACAAATTTCTACACAGTACGGGTACGTCAGACATCAGCTGTTGTTTGAAAGACACATATTACGAGGAGCGGAAAACACCAAATTGGTGTATTATGACCTGTGACATTCTTTTGTGGAGAGCGACTATGCTTCAGTGGTCATGAAAGGATTCAAAAGATAACCTCTGCCCCAATAATCCCAAGCTATAGTCTGAAACTGCTCCTCGGAGGATGTATCATAATTGAAGAACTCTGACTGACAATCATTGAAGACTGAGCTCTGCAGTCTAGTCATGCATGTGCTCACCTCTGTTACTTGACAATGTTGTAGCATATCTTGCCATAGTTTAATCTTCTCATACAGTATAGGTAATGACGACACTGCTGATGCCTGGACAAAACCCTCATGGTCTCCTACACAGTACAGGTATGCCAGGCATGTACTCACCTCTGTTACTTGACATTGCTGTAGCATATCATGCCATAGTTTAATCTTCTCATACAGTATAGCTAATGCTGACACTGCTGATGCCTGGACAAACCCTCATGGTCTCCTACACAGTCCAGGTATGTCAGGCATGTACTCACCTCTGTTACTTGACACTGCTGTAGCATATCTTGCCATAGTTTAATCTTCTCATACAGTATAGGTAATGCTGACACTGCTGATGCCTGGACAAACCCCTCATGGTCACCTACACAGTACAGGTATGTCAGGCATGTACTCACCTCTGTTACTTGACATTCCTGTAGCATATCATGCCATAGTTTAATCTTCTCATACAGTATAAGTAATGCTGACACTGCTGATGCCTGGACAAAACCCTCATGGTCACCTACACAGTACAGGTATGTCAGGCATGTACTCACCTCTGTTACTTGACATTGCTGTAGCATATCTTGCCATAGTTCAATCTTCTCATACAGTATAGGTAATGCTGACACTGCTGATGCCTGCACAAACCCCTCATGGTCTCCTACACAGTCCCAAATTATAACGTGGTATCTCCTTTTCTTGGCTTCCATTAAATCAGAATCTAAGTGCAAATAACAACAGTATAAATTATGGTATTTACATGTATGTTCGGGGCACCTGAATTAAATCCAGTGTCTCAAAGCTTGTGTGAAATCAAAAACCTATGCCTATGATTTTTTTTTATTACTAATATTTTTTATGTGTCGCCAGTACAGGCTTTAGGACATGCACTGCATTTTGTAGAGAAAGTATCCAATGTCTGTTGCAAATGTTAGAATAGTAGACAAATAAAGTCACTGCTTCAAAATAATTCTTCCCTGTGTTGAAAGCTTCAAAACTTGAAATCAAACAGGAATTTTGCCTTTTTGTTTAAAAAAACAAATTTCTTGATTTTTAAAGATGACTATGTGCACAATTTTACTAACACCTGCGGCAGCTTTGAGACTCAGGATTTAATTAAGATGACCTTATCTATTGTGAGGATCAGTCACCAATATACAATAGTGTATCCAATAAATAGGTTTCAATGCATTACTTACAAATATGCTGTATACTATACACATTCCACAATGTGGGCGTCCAGGAGAAAACGCTAAACAAAGACCAAATAATTTTCCCCTATTATAAGCCGAACAAACTTTAGGATTTAGAATCTAACCCTTGCCATACTGAGTGAATAATGGCCACTAGGACACCTAAGGCTGAATCTATTATTTCCCAGCTGCACATACCCTCGTCAGCTAACTTCCAGAATCCAGGAGGTCTGCTGACAGTATACTGTGTGTTACACTAATACTTGTTTGTACAGCCACCTGTATTTTACTCAGCATTAGTATCTTACCATTGCCATACTGAATAATAGCCACCAAGACACCTAAGGCCGAATCTCTGATTTCCCAGCTGCATATATCCTCCTCAGCTAACTTCTGTATACAATCCAGCAGGTCTGCTGACAGTATGCCGTGTGTTGTACTCAGTAATGTGCTGCTTATATACAGCTTGGTGAGAGTGTCCAATGTTTTACACATGAGCTGTAATAATATAAAAAGAAAAAGTAGAAATATTGAAAGTTCTAAAATATAATGTTGACATTTTGACAATATTTCACTGATTTAATTTTGTGATTATCACGCAAATGAGGCTGTCAAATTTGTCACTATACCGAAAATATTAATTTCTCGATCCTGCAAGTATGAACGTACTGCGTGCACTGCGTAATGTCGCAAGTTTAGTGGAATGACACGATAGTGCGATCGATTATGCATGCACAGGAAATGCAGCGCTACCCAAAGCGTGTGTGGTAGGCGTTGTACGCGCTAAACGCAATTGTCATTGCGTGCCAATTGCGCTCTCAGGATTGAGAAACTATTAGTTATGAAATAAACATGAGATATTATGATCAAAGTGGATCATAATATATCATAATACTAATAACAGAGTGTCCGTCCGTCCGCGCGCTATCGCGTTCGCGCGGTTCGCGTTCTCGCGGTGCACTATCGCGTGCACGCGGTGCGCAATCGCGGAGTATCCACGGGAGTGTGCGCGGAGTACAGTGCGCGCATCGGAAAGCATTACAGTGTGACTAACAGGTGCATCTCATCGGACCAATAGGCCTATTCAACACATATCCTCCAACTAGCAGGACTGGGCTTGGAAGAGGCGAATGATGGGTTTCCAGATAATGGTAGGACTACCGAACTACCGAAGTACCGGTAAGCATCAGAGCTACAAAACAAACAGAGTTGATTAAGTTGTGTCAAGTTGCGTCAGACGCATTTCATAGTACAGTAGTTTAAAAGGTCAGGGCAGGTATATGGGTAACAGGTTTGGGTAATTAGAAATAGGCCTATCACGAGAAGCACCCGACCCGAGAACCGCGAAATCTAGTTTATTATAATTATGGATCTTTTGGTGGTGCAGTTAGTTGTATGTATGAAATTCAGGGAGTTGATCCTGGCAGTGAAGGTCAATTACGGAATGTCCAAAGGTGTGCGCTTCTTAGCTGCAAGTCCCTGTGTTGTTGTTTTTAAAATGATTTATATGAAATGATATCAGCGACAACTGTGTCGAGGCTTGTGGATCAACACCTAGGCATTGCGCAGCCTGTGCAATGCGCACTATAAACTACTACACTATTTTTAAAGTTCAGAATTCGGAAAAACCTTTTAAAGGCGGCAAAACTTACAGTTTGATCACCAATGCTTGTTGTCAACACATGTGTCAGCGAAATGCAAATTTCTTTCAGAACACCTTGTAGAGAATCTACATCCAGACAGGAATCGTCACTTTTACCTGATAAATAGAAAAATAATTACATCACATTTTGTCTTAGTATTATTCATTCGGCTTTGGTTTATAGCTTGTAAGTTGAAAGCACTGAATTTCATTGGTTCCTGCATGTTGTCTATCATACGGTAGATGGCAGTGGCTATGTTGTCACAGGACACGCTTGTTGATGTGAGCAAGATAGCAGTATGAACAACATAAAGGGTAAACAAGTTTTGTTAATTTCACATTATGGGGAGTTAGTTTTCATGACAGTAACTTAATTTTTGATGAATAAAATAGTGTTAGTAGTTATTCAAATAATATCTACCTGATTATATATGAGAAAAAAAAACGATACAAATTGTTGTTTTTTCTATCCTCTATTGTATGATACAGTTTGTCCACTCTGAAGTACAAAGTACCGACGCGGACGCACACAATGTGCCGACTTTGAAGGCACGCATACTTGCATCAGAGACGCAGCACTGGTTACGCGCTGTATACGCGCGAGATGTCACGTTGTACTTCAGAGTGGACAAACTGTAGACAATAGGCAGGTCCAATATTTTAGTGTAGCACCAACTGTATTTGGTATCCACTACTCAAAATTGAAGCCATGCCTATCATCTATCACATGAGGATAGTAAAAACAAAAAAGCATATTGTTCATCCTCTAGCATAATATGAATGGACACAATAATTGAGCAGAACTGCTACTCAGCATGATATGGTGGGTCAGCAAATAGTATAAACATCATGTTTTTATTTGTTTTGTTCTGCTAATTTTTTGTTTTGTTTGATGTTAATTTGTTAGCAAAAAATTACCTAATTATGATTGTTAATTTGGTCCAAAATATGTGACAAAATGTCATTCAATATTCATGATGCTGGCTCGTTCAGTATCTTATAATCCAGATCAGACCAGACTAATATAGATCTTTTAAAATTACTTGCTTGTAATGATTGCAACTCAATTGTCAACATTTCCGACTTTGGCCTTAGTGGATCAGACCGGGGGTCCATTTCACTAAACTTGGCAAAATTCACAAAGTCATACTGATTGCACCACAACTATTATCTATTCCAGCTAAAGTGACACCTCTTTAATGGACCTTTGGATGTATTGTAATATACAAATACAACATGTTTTGAGGGGAAGTAGTCAAAACTACTGGTCCCGAGGTGTTGGATGATTTGACTACTTCCCGACGCGTCATCTTTCCCGAAATGAAACATGTTGTATTTGTTTTACTATACCTCATAAATATTTTCACTATCACGGTAAAATTGTAAACAAAAGTCAAAACACACGCCAGACAACGTGCCGGCCGGCATGGTAAATAAGCTTAATATTTTGCTTACCTGATTTTATTGCAGGATTTCTGTTAAATCAATATTACATTTTGACCTATATTATTTAAAATATCTTTTTAACTTTCCATAAATAACATTTTGTTTCATAAAACGTCAAATTCGTGGGTATTATCCATCGGTAATCTCGGTAAAATAACTGCCGCAGACGCCATTTTCACGATAAACGCATCTGCATAATCGCCGTTGTGTAGCATAATGCTACGCCTGAAGGAACGGTGACACGCGGGGTAGAGACACCGTGTGGTAGTAGGGTTGCGGAAGTTTTTACTACTTCCCCGCGTGCGCGTAATCGCACAGGTGTGGGGAAGTAGTCAAAATACCGTACTCGGACGCTGGCGTTATTAACCAATACGATGTCTGGATTACCTAATAAATATTTATGCTAATAGATATTAGCATTTTACTTTGAAAAATCAATTATAACAGGGCTCTACAATTAGTACTAGTTTCCATGCCCCTCCAGTGAACATTTGCCTAATCCTACCCAGGACAACATATGACCAAATCTGATCCAATCAGTCTAAAGTCAGCAATAATGAAACTGAGATATAGGCAAACAGTGAGGAGAAAAAACAAGAAAAAAACATAAGAAAACCTGGGTATTCAACGTCAGTAAGTGTAGGTACTGAGCAAGTTAGTAAATGGTAGTATCTCAATTTTCAACATTTCCGACTTTGGCCTTAGTGGATCAGATTGGGTTCCATTTCCACTTAACTTTCAACCCTTCGTAAGTCAAGTAACCATTCGTAAAGTTATGAATACCCAATACTAGACGTAACTTTACGAAGGGTTCCTGTAGTAAATCCCTATTACTTACAAAGGGTACCCTCGTAAGTAAGTTAAGTGTAATGGAACTTACGACTCGTCGTAACAAGTCGTAAGTTACAAACAATTTTGAGACTTGGGAAGCTTTGTAAAATTTAGTGAAATGGACCCCGGGTCACTGGAATTAGGACACATATCAAGCAAAATCAGTCCGAAGTCAGACATATTCAATTTTAAGTTTCTGAAAGGATTGTAAACAGCATTTGCAAAGCTACATTTTGCAGAAAACCCAATTTAATTTGGACAACCAGTTCAAAAGATGTGAGCAGTTAAAGAGTTTCCAAAACAACAGGAAACAAGAGGCTATATCTCAAAATCAATATTTCCGCAACTTCTGACTGATTTTACTTGATCACATCACATATTAGAAAGAACAGTAAGGAAATTTACCATGTGTTAACTTATCCAAGATAGACGACAATAGAGTCAAAGCAGCTTTAGTGACCTTTGATGACCTGCTGAGTTTTTGACCCACATTGGTGACATCTGTTCCATCAGGTAGTTGTTGATTGTGAGACCAACAGAGAGATAACAAGGAGGAGAGATGTTTCATAAGATGAATATCTTGAATGAGTGTCAACACTGGTAGCTGTGAATGAGAAGTAAAAACATAATGTGACGATAATTATTTGTTTGTTTGTTTGTTTAAACAGGTGCTCCATGCAGAGACACACTTGGGTCATGATGTGACCAGTAACTTCACTAAAAAATGCTTAAGCTAGGCTACAAAGCTAAGCATGTTGGCCTAAGTGAAACAAATCCAAAAAAACAAAAAACAAATTTGAAGATAAAGATCAAGCAAAAGAAGGCCACTCCCAACAAATCAAGTGAACAATTTCAGCCTCTGGATCAAAAGAAAGGAAACTATGAATCCAACTGGCACTGGGCTTATGTTCCACAATGCTGGTCAACTACTGTTAATCAATTGTCTGTTTTGTTCATAGGCATGTAGCCATCCTACAGAAATGTGTAACTTTATTTTCTCTGATTGCAGTAAGTTGATTATAGTTTTGTATACAAGATCAAATCTTGTTTCATAAGATGACTGAAGGGGACACACAATATGCAATTCGCTGTTGAAGTGACGTAATAATCGGATTAACTACCATAGCAATGGGGTAAAACAATTTTTGAATGTATCGCGCTGCACTACAAGCAGGTTGTACTGACAATGTACTCATTACATGTTTATGTCTGCAATCATATTCGCTGTCCTAGTGCACGTTAGTAACCATTGGTTACTGGTTCAAGCCTGGGCTCATACACCTGTGCCGAATTTTGATATGCCATAGGCTTTTGTGTTGTGATCATTTCGATCAGTGGTTCGTAACAAAGAAAGCGTGAGCCAGTTGACCTAGCAACGGTCATATTCTAACTGCTAATAGATTGATATAATACCGCTCCTTTCAAATATACTAATCTTACAGGTGCGAGTGATCAGCTTGATATTGATCAATGCAGAGGTACCACGTGAACGTACCAGTGCAGCGCCGTATTTCAAAAATTGTTTTACCCCATTGCTATGGTAGTTAATCCGATTTATTACATCACTTCGATGACGTATACACACGGAAATACTCAAAGTGTACATACATGTATTATTGCAAGAGCTCTATAAAGATATCAACATGAAAAAATGTTTTTGAATTAGAGAATAAGCGATAGGACTTTTGTTTTTACTATCCTCTATCATGTGATAGGGGATAGGCAGGTCCAATATTTTGAGTAGTGGATGCCGACACATTCGGCATCCACTATGATAAATTATAATGTCTTGATGAATTCAAGTGCATGAAAATATTGGATCCAAAACATAATAATGATAAAATTGGATACTTCACGCCCAATTTTTATTGGCCTTGCTATGAGTTTTATAATATTGCACTCATCTCGTTTAATATTTTAAAACTCATAGCTCGACCAATAAATATGGGCTCAATCGATTCAATTTCTATTTTTACTTTGTTTATTCTCATTCTTAGTTTTGTGTTTACAAGCTAGACCACACCCACTGACTAAGAATACCTTTTCAACAACCTCCATGAGTGTGTCTACACACTGACACACCAACTTCACACAGGACACCTGGCCTTGGACAATCTGCAGGACTACTTCATCCTGGACTTCTGCAAGACGTGTAGCAGAATCAGTATGAGGGTTGATGGCAAATCCAAGCAGCTTTCTCCTTGGTCTGGGTACATCTGGAGATGACTGGAGGATGGATGTCAGAGGTACTAGCAGCATCTGGAGTTGTGATGGATTACTGTCTCTGCGAATAGCATCAAATGGTATATCAATTAAGGATTTGTCTCAGAAAACCAAACACATACAATGCATGTTAAAAGTTGTTTTAACACCTATATCAAAGTTGCACTGTATTTGGCCTTATTTCCATTATTTTTAACATCTGAAATTAACCTTATCTCACATCCTTCCCTTCCTCACCATGTAATCAATGTTGGGTAATGCCAGGTATACATCATTGCAGGATTCAGCATTGATCAAGGAAGGAGGGGGCGGAGCTCATTTACATTACCATATTGAAAGTGTCCAACACTTTTAACAAGCATTGTAGCTTGTGAAAAAGAAATCCATAATTTTGCATTATTGACCATCTTAATAAAAAAAAAATTTCTTCAAAATGTCATAAAAATATTGAAAGAATTTAAAGCTAATGCAGATACATTTTCTGCCACTTAGCCATGTTCATTAAGGCCCACCCAAAAGATTGCTTGCATGCTGGTCACTTTTGGATAAAAAAAAAGAAAGAAAAAGAGCCATCTATAAAAAGTGATCAGCTCTAATCGGCGAACCTTATGACATCGCGGATTAATATCAACATATTTTATTTTGAGAATTATCTTGTGACATCTCGCCAGAAGCATCTCAAGTTATTCATTGTAGTCCTATACTTTGTCTACTTCCTTTAACGCGCAAAATATATATCATACAGGTGAACTATAACACTCTTGACATGGATCTACCTTTCGGCATAGTGGTAAGAACTTAATAATTCTCGCCGATTACGAGCTGATCAAAGTATAATCCCAACCTGAAACCTAACCCTACTCCTAATATCTACATCTAGAGGTGGCAGCCAGGGTCTTAGCTAGAAATTGAGGGTTGCCCGTCATTTGAATAAAATTGCTCGTCCTAATTTGACCTTTAAAACATTTACCCGATGTCTATAGCCCATTGGGGGTTAAAAGAGTTCAAATATGTGCTGATATGGCCTTGTTCTACAAATCTGGTCTACTACAAAGGTCAATTGGATTCTCTTATAATACAGCATCTGTCAAATGCATTAATTTTGCCTGTCCCAGGAGCAAACTCCCTGTCTTAAATGATGGCCAGATGGGTGGCTAGCTAAGACACTGGTGGCAGCAGTATAATGTGACATGATCTGGTCCATGGAGGCCTAGGAGGCATTTTAGACAATTGAGTTACTTACATCATTACCTTATACAAACATTAAGCTATCATGAACTGAAAACACCAACAGTCTAGCATACTTGGTTCTATGAAGTTATGTCTTTTTTCTTATGTATTTTATTGGTTTTTTACTTCATATTTTGCCTTTATCTCAATTTCAAATTTGCCGCCTTTGGCCCCCATGGACCAGATTGTGTCATAGATTCTAAAGCCTTACCCATTTACTGATCTGATTTAACTCTGAGTGAAATTAAAATTGGTATACTTACACTTGTTTCAACAAATCATCTGGCATATTTTGAATCATTATGAGTCGTGCATTGTGCAGCGCCCTTGCTATCTGTAGGCTGCACTGAATTCCTTGCCAACGCAACACTTGGATGGGAAGCTGGAAGAAATCTGACAGCAATTTCACTTGCTGGGCATCCTGGGAGCTGTATGAGGTCAAAATAAGATGCACAGGGAAACTGTTATGCTGAGATACAATCTTGCAAAGTCAAATGTGATGTGATCAAGCAAAATGAGTCGGATGTCGGGAATATTGATTTTGTGATATAGCGAATAATAGCATTCAACATCTTTTGTATTTTATTGTTCTGAGCAACACCAAAATGGCCATATCCCTGGAACCATAATAGTCTAATTATTATGGTGTTTTCAGCAAATTAAAGCTCTGAGAATGGATCATGATCATGTATTGAAATTGAAAACTGAATTTTGATTTTGATCGACATCACACTCATTTTGCTTGATCGCATCACAAATATTGGAATGCACTAATTTGCAATGCAACATATCTTTACAGGCGTTGGCATTTAAAAGATTTTTTATCACGGTGTTGTTGAATAATTGTATTACACTGTGATTTCAAAGGTTCTGTTACATCCTGATATCACAGTGACTCGTATTATTCATGTTAGTACTTAATTTGGTATGAATGGAAAAAGAAGACCAATATACCTGTAATATACCTATAATACCATACACCTCCTATAGAAAACATGACCTTTATCTCCCAGACAGAGGGTTTAGATTTCCGTTGTTGAACAGGAAAAACCTCCTTAGTGCTTATGCCCCCTGAACATGTTTAAAACAAAACTCCCAACAGGTTTAATAGGAGGTTTTACTTTAAACATGTTCAGGGGCCAATGATACATGTTTTCCTGCCCAACAAAGCTATTCAGGTAACCCCATTTGAAATTCACACTACATGTGTGGATGATTAAGGTCATGTCTTCCACAGGGGGTATGGATTATAACAGTCTGGAAGAGTCCATTTATACCAAGTTAAATCTCCAAAAATATACTCAGAAGTGTTATTACCTCCATGGCCAATTTGTCAATACAACAGGCAAAGCTTCCACCACAGCAAGACGCACATCTCTTCCAAATTCCCCATCTTCCTGTAACGTCTTATAACACCAGGCCATCCATGACAGCTTCTCATCCAGTAGACTCAATGTGGCACTGTCCCCACATTGCCAGAGTCTCTTCACTACACCTATGGTTGCCAGTTTGAGTTTAGTTGTATGAGTGACAGGTTGATGTGTTACCAGATTGAGGGAAAGTCTTGATTGTGATGATGATGATTGAGTTGATGACTGGAAAAATATGGATGGAAACACAAACAAGCAAGCATTACTGCACCAAATCTTATCAAACCACTAAGGGAAACATCAAAGAACACAGCCAAATGGATATATTTTTGTGTGCTTTATTATATCATTATGAATTCGGCAGGCGGCCGAATCCGGATTCGGCTTTTGGTAAATTCCTTTTACGCACACATTACTTTTGAATTAGAGAACAAGGGATCAATGCTGTACATAATAGAGGGCAGTATATCATTTTTTTAACGGAGATCAGATGATAACAGCATAATAAGTAATCAAAAGAGGGCGACATACAGGGTTAGCTAACAGTGCATCGCAGTACGGTCAATGACGATAACCGTTAAAAAATCGATATGCTGCCCTCTATAGGTAAAGTATAGATCCCTTGTTCTCTAATTCAAAAATAATGCATGCGTAAAATGAATTTACCAAAAGCCGAATCCGGATTCGGCCGTCTGCCGAATTCATAACGATATCTAGTCAATGAATTTGTGTTGCACAAGCACAATATATAAAGCGAGATATGTGTAAGGAGATTCGCGTATACTGGGCGCATAAAATGCATGCAATACTTATAGAGTCATCCAATTTTTGTAATAAGTTTTTTTTTGCAACCATTAGAATGCCTAAAAAATATTTTAAAACTTAGAATGACTTTAGTGGTATGATAAATTTGTTATTAGTTTCAATAACATCACTATCAACATCACTATGGTATGTTGGTATCACTATGGTACGCCCACCATCACTAGTTTCAACATCACTATGGTATGGGAAATTATTGTGCACTCAGTGTTATACTGGGTTCAGCCTTCGGCTCAGAATGTATTGACTTACCTGAAGGTTGTTATTTAGCCTCTGCAGCAAAGTACAAAGTTGTTGCTCAGTAGATTGTAAAACTGAAGAAGAGGTAGCAGTTGTAGCAGAGTCTAATTTGATCATTTTTGCTGGTACTGTGTCATCAGTATCTGTGTGGTTGAAGACAAGAGATATATAGAAAAGAAAAGAAAAGCCCAGTGATATATATTGCGCTACTACGCACAGGCACAACGCCTAGACGTTGATCCACAAGCCTCAGCACACTTTACAGGTTGTCGCTGACCACTACGGCCCCACATCATTCCATAAACCATTGAACAATAAATCAGGGACTTTGCTGCTACAAGAGCGCACACCCTAGACATTCCACAAATAACCTTCACAACCAGGATCAGCTCCCCGAGTTTAGTACGAGTTACAACGAGACAATTAGCAGTAAGTTCCTTGTCCAGGGGCATTTCAAGCTAACTCAATTTTTCACGAGATCGTACTAGGCACCGCCAGGGTTCGAACAGAGATGTGGAGAAAAATAGAAAAAAGAAGAGAAAGAAAGATAGGAAGAAAGAAGGTGATAAAGCGCACAAAAGAATTAAGATAACAGTACACATATATGTGTACATCCATATGCACTTGCACTTGTCGACTGCTACATGTGTCTCATTTCACATAATAGCTAGGAATAAATACCAGGCTAATCTCAATTGGAGGTCACTTCCAATAATCACTAAGTCTCATGGTTAAAGAATGTTCTCTGTATTCCTAAACCATGCGACTTGGGAATGATTTGAAGTGACCTCGACTTGAGATGAGTCTGGTATTTATTGACTCGCCACTAATTGCAACAGAATTTTTTTCACTCCTATGAATGTCAGAGATGTCCACTGAACAGCATATAAAAAGTATACTAAAATATACTTGGTGGAAAGGTAGTTTTTGGCGGGAAAAGGTCATACAGGGGTCAAATTTCAAAATTGCTCCAATCATTTTAAAAACTATACCAAGTTATTCCTCTAGTCATAAGGATTCAGAAAAAATATAGTTTGCCATACCTGTGATGTACGGTTCTTGAGTTATAGCCGAAAAGGTCAAAGGTCAAATGTTGGGTTCAACAGAGGTCAAAAAACTAAAAATTGTCTGATTTAAACCAAAATGGTCTCAAATTGTTCGGCTTGCAAACATAATTCATTTAAAGAATATTGCACTGTTTAGGTTGTTTAATAACATGCGTAACAACGAAAACTAGGTCGGGGTCAATAGAGTTCAATGGTCAATGACCTCTTTTACCCTGCTACCTAGGTAACGAAGCATCCAAGATATGGCAAACTATTCTTCTTTTGGAGTGTTTTTAAAGGACGAACACATTGAGACCATTTTAAGGAGATCGGAGCATTTTTTCGAAGTTGACACACGTGGAGCTCAAAATTTGACCTTTGACCTTTTTGCTTATAACTTGAGAATGGTACAGCACAGATATGACAAACTATACTTTTTCTGAATCCTTAAGACTAGAGGAATGCTTTGGTATAGTTTTTAAAAAGATTAAAGCAATTTTGAAATCTGACCCCTGTATGACCTTTTCCCACCAAAAACTACCTTTCCACCAAGTATATTTTGGTATATTTTTGGTATGATGTTCAGGGACATCTCTAAAATGTATAAAACTGAAAAAAATTCTGTTGCAATTAGTGGTGGGTGACACCACTAATTTGTTTAGATTGACTGGACTATATGTGAAATGAGACACATGTAGCAGCCGACAAGTGCATCATTTTGATATGGATGTACACATATCCTAAACACAGACAGAAATGTCATTATTGGAACCAGCGCCCAATAGTTGCATTTAAGACCTCATTTGTTGAAATCATTCAAGAAATATAGACACAATGATCCAAAAACCAAGGAAGATGCATATTCCAAAGTTGCAGTTTTGTACACAAAGCGTTCTGGAAAAAGAGTGCCATGCTTTCCATTGATTAACACCAGGCTTTCATTGATTAGAACTGAAGAGCAACTTAACATCATGAAATAGAATGGTGTACATCTAAAGTGCACTTTTTTAGGCCTTACCATGATATGCATCATGTCTTACCATCTGTTTTCTCTGTTGCTTTTCTGAATTTTTCTTTCTGCTCGTTCATAACAAGCCAACAAAGTTTGTGGATCCATGAGCTGATGAGATCCTGTGCTGAAGCCACTACAAATAAACTGCTGTCATCCAAACAGATAAACGCAACATCAACAGCATCTGAACAATATGAGAGTACATGTATATCAAATTAAAATGATGCCCTAAATGTATTTGCCCTAAATGAACAGCGCGTATGTAAGATAATATCATCAGTCGCAACACATAGTGGCATAGAGTGATTTTGGTAATTTTTATGAAATTTGGCCAAATGATTTTAAATATCAAATTCTTCAAGTACACCAAGTACATATAAGAAAAGCTCAACTATAGATGAATCAAACAAGCCAAGTCATGGTCAGGATTTGGTCGGCCATTATTGGGTCCCCGCATGCACCAAACTGGTGTTGTGAGTGCCCAATTGGGTGGATTAAACCCACTTAAAATTCGATGTTAGATTCTTTTGTGTTGTAAACTGTCATCATTCTTTTGTCTATGTGCAACACGGGTGATAGAATGCAGTTTAAAATACCCTCCAAGGCTGCATCATTTCACATTTTAGGTGAGATAGAGCCAACGGGAACCCAGCTAATGGCTGGCATTGAGGTGTAGGAATGTGTGAAATTGGATTCGTCTATACGAGCCGAAATGCCCAAATCTTCCGTTCCACATAATGACAGATGATGTAGTGTATGATACAAAAAGACACAAAGTCCGATATGCTGTTTTTCACATAGTGGTGTATGTGTGACGTATGCTTAAAAAACGTGCCGAAATGCCCAAATGGCCCGTTTCACATAGTGGTGTATTAAGAGCTAGATATATACTATAAAAGTTATGTTAAATAGTTTAATCCTTTAACTTCATTTCAAATTTCAAATGGAATTGGTCCACTGAGAGAAAATATTGGAAGAATACTGACTGTGTTATTAGTAGCATATCCTTCAAACCCAATTTTGCATTTTTCCTGCACGTACGCCACTATGTGTTGCGACTGAGAATATGTGACACAAAATAATATTCGAGAGGATCACAAGTAAAGAATGAAAGCCAATGAAATTATAATAATTAAACAGAAAGGGATTTGCGACAGCCTGACATATAATAATTTGAGAGTGCAAGCAAATGTATCCCCATGAGAACTACTTGCTGATTGGCCAAAATGAATATTGTGTCCCATTTTGAACCAATCAAGGAGGGTATTATCAATAAGATCATCTGCAAATGCAAATAAATAGTTTAAACCCTAGGCATAATTGGCAATTGAAATGAGCATTTCAAGTTATCAACCAATCAGAAATGCTGTTAGATGACCAGTAGTCCAAATGGTTAAGAACAGTGGATTGAACCAGCACACTTGGAGCTCCCCCAACTGAGCCACACAGAACTGAGCAGTTCTGCTGTAGTTTAAAACTGATTGCAGTAGCAAGCAAACAGAGTTAACCAAAGTACCATGGTAAATACATGTAATAGCATAACATCTAGGAAGCTGGAGCATCTGTGAAGAAGCTAGTCCCCAATTTATACCCATCTTTGCAAAATGAACTTGTTGCACACTTCCTGTATCACCATTGCTGGTACATTGGGATATTCCATTTACATTCCACATTGCCAGTGGCAGCCTTAGGAATTTTTTGGAGGGGGCATGGGGGGGGGGAAGTCAATTTCATCAGGAGGGGGGCAAAATCAACAAATTGTGCACAAAATTGCAGCAAAAAGTGGTATTTTTCATCATTTTTTGTTTTTACTGGGGAAACAGGGGGACAAGAGTTCTGACTGGGGGCATTTGCCCCCCCCCCCCTGTGGAAGATTTTGGAAATATCTTCCACAGGGGGAGTACTAATTTCAAATGGAATGAACATATTAAGTGGCTCCATTTGAATTTCTTGCACCCTCTGAAAAAGATTCAACATGAATCTTCCACTGACAGAGGATGAGTTTCAAATGGAAATGCTAAAGGGTTCATTCTATTTAAAATTCATACTCCCCCTGTAGAAGGTATTTCCAAAATCTTCAACAGGGGTAGTGTGGATTGTATAAATGGAATATCCCATTACATGGTTCAATTCACTGTTTTTACCCAATTTTGCCTGATTTTCAACTAATTTTGTCTGCCGATTGTTAGCTTTGATTAGATACTATTTTTTATTTCATAAATTATTTCAATTTTGATCAGCTGTCTTTGCTATCCACTTGGGTCTTTTCTATACTGCACCAATAAAGTATCCTTACACTTGGAAAAATAATCACAATTTTCTCCAAAAAAAAGTTGAGATTGTTATACCACTGGATACCTCTGGCTACATAATGTTTATGTACCAAAAATGTCTTGCAGATTAATTCGTTTAGCAAGAATATCGCAAATTTGAATTTCGTTCTGGTATACCAGAACGAAATTACAACAGTGGCCTATGGAGCAGTGTAATACACTAAATCATGCATTACTCGCAAACGCAAAATCGGAATCAACTGCAATTTTGGGATTAAGCTTTTTTCCTGGATATGAAAAATGTCATAAAAAGAGCATGCTAGGATCACAAAAATAAAAATACCTACCAGTTTTGCCCAGCAAATACTGCATCTCGCTAACCTGTTCCACATCACTTGGTTTCATGAGCTCATTAACAGCTACTAGCCATGCATTCCTGACACTACCCTCATCCCAGTAGCCACATGTCCTTGCAGTCACCAACAAATCTATGAAACAATGACCTAGTATTTGACCTTTGACCTGATTCTGACCTCCAATGATAGCAGCATAGTTTGGAATTGTAGTCTCACTCGCATGCCAAAGTATGTTCCAGTCTGCACATGTTAATAGAGTGCTCCATAGTTTAAGGGCAAAAGTCATGACCCATGCTGGACCTTTGCTTTCTTTGCAAAAACTACTGAAGAAATTAACAACTCCAGTTTCTTCTTGTAACAGATTTCGTAGAAATTCTGAAATTAAATACAAATGTGAAAAAAGACATAAAGATCATTATGTAATCAATATCCTCCAGCAGAAATATGAAAAGAATTTTAATTAAAATTTTTACAAATCAGCAACTTAAGAGGTTCACAAGTTTCAAGCAAAATAAATCAATTTTTTTTGCGTAATTGAAATAATATAAAAGTTACTGGTACAGTGGTAGTCTATTTTGTTTTACACATCTGGTCAAATTTACAATGTCATACATTGTTGCATTCAGTCTTCAGTCACAGTGGCTCATTATGTAAGGAAAGGGGTACAATGTATACATAGTTTTGAAAGTTCTGGATCTGGATCTGGATTAGGTACTGCCCAACGCCCCTGAGGAGGGGTCACACGAGCAGGGTGGTGCTAATCTGCAGATGCTTTGGTGGTTGCTTATTTCTTGCTTTCTTTGTCTTTGATGTGCTGTTTGACTGATGACTTAAACTTGTCCTTGTCTTCTATGTCTGTGATTTGGTGCGGTAGGTTGTTCCAGTCTTTAATTGTATGGTTTATGAATGAGAATTTTAAACAGATTTTTGATGCTGGTAATTGTGAGGAGCATTGGACAGGGCGCAGGATATTATGCATTGGAATGGCGAGGTGACCCATCAGAGCTTGCTGGAGGACTGAAATTCTTGTTGTCTTCCTCCGATCTACAAGGAGCTCCCACTCGAGCTCTTCTTTCATTGATGTCACACTGCTGTATCTTTCGTAATCTGCCATTACAAATCTTGCTGCCCGATTCTGCACAGCTTCGAGCTTATGTGTGAGTTCCTGTGTATGTGGGTCCCACACGGATCCACAATACTCCATCCCTGGACGGATGAGGGATTTGTAAGGTTTTTTATTTGTCTAGAACATGAATACAGGTTTCTCTTAATAAATCCCAGAATTCTGTTTGCCTTTGCTGCTGTATTAATGTGTGAGTTCCAAGTTAGCTTTGAGTTCAATGAGAGTTGACTGAGCTTACTGAGAGTTGACTCAAGTTACACTATATTGTCCATTCAACCCTCATGGAGTCTGATGCAGAATAATGATCTAAATTCTACATGCTTTGTGAAAATTGACCAAACTGCAACTTTCAAAGCCGCATCTGTTCATATTTATAATGAGTCATTGCAACTGAATGCAACAATACATTAGGTTTTACTGCCTGAACAGAATTGATCACGTCTCACCTTCTTTTTCAACCAAATCTACGGTAGTTAGCTACCAACACTTAACCACAAATTACCTCAGGCAAAAGTCACTTCCTAAACACCACACAAGGTCATTTATGTAACTCGCTTGAACACATCTGTGTCATAAACTGCCAGGCTAGCTGTACTCTGTACAAATTGCCTATACTGATTCCGAGGACAAGACCTGTGTCACAGTCGCATCCCCTGCTTTGTACGCGTCGACTCAGGTCACAGTCTGTAGACGTGACAAACAGTGCAGGTCAGTCAGTTGCAATCTGTCTGCTGCCATTTACGTGATAAATCTGACAGTCACCTTTTTGTACCATTCGCAGAGCGTGACGTCTGCACAACAACAGCCTATAAATATGGGCATTTGCGGCGTGACGAACAGACTCTTACACAGGTACCGAGCTCACACTGTCCTCACTTTTGCGATCGAAGTAGCGCCTCTCTTAATTTAGTACTCTCAGACACTGCCATTAGCTATAATGACAGCCTTGTGATCTGGTCACCTAATTGACAGATAGTAAGTTGGGACTTTATTGACGCACCCAGTGTTGCCAAAAGATTTCAGCCCGAATCACGGGTCAAATAATCAAAAAGTCGCCCGATTTTTCTCTTTACCATTGGTTTCTATGGGGCAGGAACTATCGAAAGTCGCGGAGCCAATGTTGAAAAGTCGCCCACATCTTTTTTAACCATTGGTTTCTATGGGACAGGAATTTGTCAAAAGTCGCGGGGAAAATCTTCAAAAGTTGCCCAATTGGGCTACCAAATCGCGGGTTTGGCAACCCTGGACGCACCCAGTAACAAAACCAGAATAATTTTTGCCAATTATAAGTCAAACAAAGAATAACTCATACCTGGTTTCTGTAGTTGTATCTGGACTTGATCCAAAAAATCTATCAACTTTGAGATCTTCAACTGGCTTTGGTGATGCTTTCATCATTTGCTGTAACACATGTGATAGCTTACTGAGAGTCGACTCAAATCTGTTCACGTCAGTTCTGTTATCAGATGCCATGATCGCTGTATCATCCGGGATGCTAGATCAAGAGAAATATTTGGGAAATTTGTTAATGGTCACTCCCTAGACCAGGCTCAAACAAATTACAAAACTAAGTCAACTGGTTATCATTTATAAACACATTGCAAACACTTTCTTCAAGCTAGGGGTAGGGCTTTGGGGAAATAACAAAAATATCTGGGGGCCTCCCCGATTTGATGATGTGTTCACAAACACTTTGCAATTGGAATTTTACACAGAAATGAATGGTAAAAAAAATAACACAATAACAAATAATAAGGACCTCCCTCACCGATTTTTGAAAAAGTCCAGACGATATACATGTTATTTTTGTTACTTGGCTTAATATGGCTTTAATTAGGTATGAGAGGGAAACGTCAGTTAACACATTTGCTAGTCAGCCAAAACGGCCTAAATCGGCAATACAAATTTACATTGAAATTTAAAAGAACCGCTTGCTCAAGGAAACCTACATAAATATGTTGTCTATACTTCACTTGACCCAAATATATGATTCGCACATGGAATTTCAGAGGGATTTTGATAGCAGTTCCATTAAAAAAAGCTGCTATCGTCATGAGACTAAGATCTAGAAACACCCCCGAGATGCTTTTTTTTGGAATTTTGCTAGACTCTGAATCTTTTTGATGCAAGTCAATCTTTGACTAGATGTGACTTTGCTACGGAAAGTGCTATGACAAAAAGGTTTTCAGTGTTGGCTTTCTTTACTCAAGGGCTTTAATTTGATATATAAAATGATGCAGTTTGATGGCAAATTTGAATTCACCTGGCATACCTACTTTAATGTCAATGATATGACACATGAACAGTAGTTCGCAAGGCAAACTTAAAAAAAGCGGGCAAAACAGACATGTCATTTATCGGTACCGGTATGACATTTTCGTTATTGATGGTGCCCTATTTTAAGTTTGCACAGAAGAGGCATGTCAGTTTTAGACTTTAGTGCGTCGATTGTCAGTAAATTGCACATATACTCACTCTAAATTGTTCATCAAACTAATCCTGCGTTCCTTATGAAAAGAACCATATGCTGCATTGCATGTACAATCACCAAAAAAGATAAAAAACGCATCTAAAAAAATTCGGTATGCAACTCTACGGCACTAAAATCGAAGACACAATATTTATGTGTCAAACTCCAATTACACAGGGCGGATTACTCCAAAGGCTTGATTCATAGACTAGTGCACATTGTTTATTAGCTGATTGCGTACGGCCATGGGTGGCCGTAACACAATTTTCATTTCCTTCGCTGCGACTGGGAAAACAGCCTAAACGTCATCACTTTGCCCCAGAACTGACACGTGATCATGTCATGTGATATTTTGTATTTACGGCATTAAAATTTGAAGTTGCATTGGAATTGTGTGCTCTGGAAAACTTTTTTTTCTGGATTCATAATGGAGTATTAATTACAATACAATTTCAAACATGAACGTTTAGGCAAGAAGTACAACAGTCAACAACCCGTGTAATTAATATTATGACAAACATGCAGATATTTAAGCTACTGGAGCCTTGCATGCTTTCCTACAAGCTCTAATTGAAATTACGTTGCGTTAGCTTTCTGCATACAGATCAGCCCATACCGTACTAGCAGAGCTGCAGAGCTAAGTATGGTACGTATGGTAGGGTGCATCAAACGCCCTCATGTCAACCAATTTTTTTGTACCTAGTCTTAAAATATGCCATTGGTCATAAAAATAACCTATACCAATTTTAAATTCATTCTGATGTCGTCTTCTGGGTCCACCGTGAGCCTAGTCCGAATAATCAGACACAGAACAAATTATTAATTTCTGACATTATCGTGTACTGGGTCTGAACTGTTTTCATTCGAAATCTTGATGGCAAATTGGACAATAGAAGCACATGGTGCTACTTCACAGTTTTTTAATCCCCTATTCATGTTGCGTGAATCGCTGATTTAGTCTCTATTGTGGACCATCCTTTTGATACTTGAGTATTTGGACAAGCAGAACAGGTTTGACGGGCCCCTTTGTCTACCTCTCTGTTTGTAAACAAACGAGGAGGTCGAAATCGTCCTCCTCGCCGAATACGAAAGTTAGCGTAATAGTACGGCACTACCGTGAGCCTAAACTTTGGGCGTGATATCCTGCACTATGCAGCACAATACACATAAGGCAGCTATTCTAATACACAGATTTTCGGTACAAAATAATGGCTGCCATGTGCTTTACTTCTGGATTCGAGTATTTTGGGGAATGTTGGGTCCTTTTTCAGTCCCCAAAAATCATATTATAAGGATGTGACACCTGTTGGGACATGACAGTGAACATTACAAACATTTAATAGCTATGTATCAACATTTTAAATCAGACATTACTGCCATTTAATATATATTATATAGGTTCACAGTACATAAGCCGGTGTGTGGGCAAAGGATTAGAATTTGCCAGTTCATATGCAAAATTTCTGTTAGTTGTCATATAATTTACGCTTACGCAGCTGGGTTGGGCATGCATCTTTTACCTGTACTGCTTGACAACCTACAGATTTATAAGATCCTCCTTGAAGGTGGATCTCACAAGAGATGACAAGATTGTTGAACTGTGTATGATGTTTCTGAGTAGTCAGCAATCAGGAGCACTTCATAAGGCAATATGGATGGCCAAATTGGTGTACTCCATCAAGATCTCCACACAGGATCACATTCTACAGCTTCCACAAGGCACAGGGACAACAAACCATCAGCTGCCCAAGCTAAGAGACTTTCTCATACTCATCATATACAGCTCAAGGTGGATTGACTTGTAGTGTTGTTGCTGACCACAAAATGACCTTACCTGTACAAGCACGTATGGTATGTGAACAATGAACATGTAAATGCTGCAGTGTCTCAGAACACACTGAAGCAACATCTCTGGGATCTAACTGAAGAGATGGTCTCATTTACACTCTTCAGTACTTAAAAGAGTGCCGACAGAGGATAATTCAGCAAGCACTGCCTAGTTAACTTCATGTAGTTAAACTTTGGAAAGAAATGGTTGCACCATGTAACATAATTATTTTGGTACTGGCTTTGGAAAGCCAAAGTTCCCTGAAAATATTGATCCATCAACAGTCCTGGCTGATCAGCAAAAAAGGACATTTTTCACAAATGATTAAAATGCTAAAGATAGGTGATAAAAGTTCCTTGCAGAGATTGTAGAACACTGGCTACACTCTGCTGCTTCAGTCCTCAATCCTCATTAGTCGATGTTGGACTGTTGGTGCCATCATTGCAATCAATGATCCTGTTGATCACAAGTAAAAGTAAGAAACTGAGAGACATCAAAATGTTCCACAGGTTGTCAAGCATGACGGGAAAAAGATGCCCAACTTGTGTAAACGTAAATTATATGACAGCTAACAGAATTTTTGCACATGAACTGGGTTATCTTATTTTCATCATTGTGGTATTAAAGTTTTTCTAGTAATAGTATATTAACTTTGTTATTTAGGGAAATTGCATAATAACATATATGCCCTGTGTTTACTGGGTTCTTGTAACCTAAAATTATAAGTCTAGATATGCAAATGGCAGCAATATGTCTAATTTAACATATTGACACATAGGGCAGCTATTAAAGTTTTGGTAACATTGCATTGTCCTAACAGGTGTGACATCCTTATAATATATGATTTGGGACTGAAAGGGCCCAGCATTACCACAAGTACCCAAATCCAGAAGTAAAGCACATGGCAGCCATTATTATGTACCGAAAATCGGTGTATTATAATAGCTGTCTTATGGCCATTGTGCTGCATAGTGTAGGATATCACGCCCAAAGTGTAGGCTCACGGTGGAGCCAGAAGACGACTTCCGATTGAATTTAAATTTTGTGTAGGTTATTATTTTGACTAATGGCATATTTTAAGACTAGGTAGAAAAAATTGGGTTGACATGAGGGGCATTTGATGCACCCTAACGTATGGGTATGTATAGTATGGGTTCCTCGTACTTAACAGTGTGCAGTACTAGTGCCGTACTATTACGCTGACTTTCGTATTCGGCGAGGAGGACGATTTCGACCTCCTGGTTTGTTTACAAACAGAGAGGTTCTTGGTTCTTGGTGGCTTAATCCTAAAAGCTAAACATATAGCTAAACTAGGATGACTGTGAGGTGACGTCAAAGCCAGTGCTGGTGCAGAAGTGAAGAAACAAACAAATCCGAACAAAACGAAGATCAGGAAACCGAGGGTGCACTATGTACAAGGAGTTTGAAGAAATTACAGAAGCTTGGACCCTGCTGGGGGGCGCAGCATCCTGATGGTAGGCAGAGCTGAGTCCCTGAAGGCAGCAGTGGTTTGAGCAGTGACGGTGGTAGATGGTAGTTGGTTCCATATCCGGATACTTCTTGGATAGAAGGAGAATTTGTATGAATCAATTGTAGCAGCTGGGATGTTGTATTTGAACATATGATCTTGCCTTGCTAGGTAGGTGGCTGGTTGGAATGATGGAGGAAGGTTGAAATTGACTAGGTGGTTGTGAATCTTGAAGAACATGATGGCCTGTGCAGTGAGCCGACGGTGTGAAGGAGTCCCATCCAATGTTGTTGAGGAGAGTTGTGACAGAAGTTGTTCTCTGGTAGTCAGCATACACAAACCTTGCAGCTGCTCGCTGAACTTGCTCTAGTCGGTCCACTATAGATGTTGTATGAGGATTCCAGACTTGCAGCGTATTCTAAGCGAGGACGTACCAACGACGCGTAGGCTCTAACCTTCACATCTTTGTGGCATGGTGCAAGTGTTCTTCTGAGAAGACCTAGTGTTTGGTTGGCTTTGTTGATGATTTGGTGAGAATGACTCTTCCAGTTGAGATCATGGGATATGGTGACACCTAGATAGTCATGTTGGTTGACTCTGCCAAGAACGTCTCCAAAGATGGTGTATTGGTAGTTGCTTGGCTTCCTCTTGCGGGTAATACTGAGGATGGCACATTTCTTGATGTTGAATTCCATGAGCCATGTACTCGACCATTCTGCAAGAGCCTGAAGATCTTGTTGTAGGATTTTATGATCATCTGGTGAGTTTATTTCTCTATACACGATGCTATCATCGGCGAAGAGGCGAATGTTTGATTGGATATTATCTTGTATGTCGTTTATGTATAACAAAAATAAAGCTGGCCCAAGCACGGATCCCTGGGGGACGCCTGATGTAACATCAACCCATGGAGAATGTTGGCCATTGACAGAGACGGCTTGGGAGCGATTTGCAAGAAAAGCGTTAATCCAAAGCAGAGTAGACCCTCTGATGCCATAATAATGGAGCTTGGCGGACAAATGTTGGTGGGAAACTTTGTCAAGCGCTTTGCTAAAGTCCAATAAAAGCGACATCAGTCTGTCCCGGTGTTGAAGGGTGGAGGCCCAATCATTAACAGAAGTGATGAGTTGGGTGACTGTTGAAAGTCATTCCCTAAAGCCATGTTGCGAATCTAGTAAAATTTCATGGTGACTAAGGTGCTTTGCCATATGACTCAAGACGATGTGTTCAAGGATCTTACAACACAAACAGGTAAGCGAAATAGGCCTGTAGTTCGCTGGGTCTGACTTGGTGCCCTTCTTGAAGATTGGTGTTACGACCGCTTTCCTCCATTCATCTGGAACTTGGCCGGTGTTGATGGATTGTTGGTATAAGAATGAGAGAGCAGGAGCTAGTTCTTCAGCAACAAGTTTTAAGAGTCTAGGTGGCAGTTCATCAGGCCCACTTGCTTTTGATGGATTGAGATCATTTAGTTGTTTAGCCACACCTTCGGGATAAATAATAAGTTCTGATATGGATGGGAAAGGCGAGTTTGGTTTGACTGGTATTGACTGAGATGGCCTTGGGGTAAATACAGATTGGAATTGCTCGTTAAGAGCTTGAGCCTTTTCAAAGTTTGTTGTGCATAATTTACTCTGGGAGCGTAAAGCTGGTATACCAAGGTTGTCAGTCCTCATAAGCTTCACGTCGACCAAAACACCTTGGGTTTATCACCCAAGCTGGCACCAACAACATTGTTGACGTAGTTAGCATGGGCTTGGCTGATCACTTTGACAAGTTTGTTTCTAAACAGCTTGAACGACTTACAGTCCTGCGATAAGTTGGATTTCTTGGCTTTCAAGTAGAGACGATCTCTCTTCCTCATTTGGCGCTTTAGCTGGACAGTTATCCATGGAAGGCTTGTGCAAGTTTTACTCATTTTGAAGGGGATGTGTAAGTTCATAATGTTGTGGAGGTGGTCTTTGATCATCTCCCAGTTTGAGTTCACTGATCGCTTATTTGGATTTGACTCCAAGAAATTTTGGCAGAAGGCATTTGTTTTATCTTTCAATGAATCAACATTAGCTTTATTAAAGTTAAAGATTTTTCAAAAGACCGTTCCGCTTGTCCAAACACTCAAGTATCAGAAGGATGGTCCACAATTTAGCGTGATTCACGTAACATGAATAGGGATTAAAAAGCTGTCACGTAGAACCATGTGCTTCTATTGTCCAATTTGCCATCAAGATTTCATATGGAAACAGTTCAGACCCAGTACACGATCATATCATGTCAGAAATTAATTATTTTGTTCTGGGTCTGATTATTCGGACTAGTGCAGTACATCATTGTCATAGGTCATTTGTTCGTCCATTGGCAGAGTACGCCTCTTCTGTTTGGGATCCCTATACGAACAAAAACATCAACCAACTTGAATCCGTGCAAAAGAAGAGCTGCGGCGTTTCATAGTAGGCGATTACTCAAACAGAGAGCCAGGATGTGTCACTAAAATGCTTAAAGATCTCTCACTCGAGGAGCTATCATCAAGAAGAAAAATCAGGCGTTTATGCATTTTCCAGCAAGCAAGACAAGGTCACCTATCCCTGCCCATCGGAAATCTCCTGCAGCCTGTCCAGCGTCTCTCACGGCACCAACATCTAAATTCCTACTCCAAATTACAAACTCGCACAGACTGTTACAAATATTCATATGTGCCTAAGACAATAGCTGACTGGAACTCTCTGCCAGAACCCATCACTAACATCATCAAGCCAGAGGCCTTCAAAACAGCATTACAGGACCACTTCGGTATCGGTATCACAAGAAATCAAGCAATCAAGCAAGATCAATAAGCATAACTACAAGCACAGACACCACCCTGACCGTCTGACTCCAGCCAGGAGTGTTGGCCAGTACAACCACCAAGTACCAAGTGTTGTGATCACGCATGCATGATTATCATGCCTTTATTGTAATTATAAAATGTCTATATCAAACCCTTACTCTCAGAACTTTGACTACAAATCATTCAAAGTTCTAGATTAAACAAACCAGACAGCAAATTTCATATAAAACACCACCGTCTAAACTGAAGTCGGTCCACAAAAATACCAATGTGATTCTGCCAGAAAATCGATATATTGAAAATAAATTGGGCGCTCTATCATGTCTATTGGGTGTAAGGGCGCACACCACTAAATAATTGTCCCATTGAAATACGTGTAAAAACACCAGTTTTATTTGCTCGTTTTGAGGCCTTTTCGGCACATTCTGAGAAATTTAAGGATAACCAGTCGATTGCAAATCGATGAAAGTTTAACATATGTTTCAATGTATGGGTAGTCTTCCGTCTCGTTTTCCCGGTAGGAGCCGATAAACAGCGCCCTCACTGTTTTTGACATGCTCTCATGACTGTAAACCCGTTTCTGCCCATTTTTTAATACGCGGACCTATTTTCTCGATAATTATAAAAATGCGACTTTTTAGTGATTCAAATTCATGCACAGGCTTTACACTTTTATTTAAGCTATAATTCGCTACTCTTTCTGATTATTAGTCAAAGAGCAGCCCATTATACCTCAAAAACTTTCTGTATTTTACCGGAACTCAGTAGGGTTGCACAAATGGCGCATTGATTTAGTGGTGTGCTCCCTTCAAGGGTTTCTGATGTTCATAAAATTTAATTCTTTTATCTTTTTCTTGAAATATAAAATGTTTTGAGTAAAACGCTCGAAACAGAATTGCTCTGTGACATTCACTTCAAGAGAAATTCCCTTTCAAAGTTACATGGTGGATTCCGAAAATAGGCAAATTTTCAACATTTTGACCATTCATGCTTACTCTTCTATATTTGCATTAAATTCCAATTCTCTAGATAGTTTTTGACCTTCCATCTGATGAAATTCGGTTTTAAATGAGAGTAAATCACGTTTCACAATTGCATGGGTCTACTGTTAATGATTTATAACAATCACCCCCCGCCCATATAAAACCAAGATTTGGCAGCTTTAAACGGCACGCACCGATTTGTCACCTTAAGCCCAAATTGCTTTAAATCCAAGAAATCTTGTTTTCACACAATTTGTGGCAATTTCTTGAACTTTGAAGGCCTCTGGGGGAATGATCTTAGCGCAATTTGCATCTAAAACGCATTAAATATATTCACTAACATATAAACTATCTATTTAAATCGAAAAACTGCAATTTAATCAAAAGCCATTTCAATTTTGGCTGAATCTCTGAAAAGCACGGTTTTACTCCTAGGCCCTTCGAAGGGCGCACACCACTAAATAATTGTCCCATTGAAATACGTGTAAAAACACCAGTTTTATTTGCTCGTTTTGAGGCCTTTTCGGCACATTCTGAGAAATTTAAGGATAACCAGTCGATTGCAAATCGATGAAAGTTTAACATATGTTTCAATGTATGGGTAGTCTTCCGTCTCGTTTTCCCGGTAGGAGCCGATAAACAGCGCCCTCACTGTTTTTGACATGCTCTCATGACTGTAAACCCGTTTCTGCCCATTTTTTTTTATTTTGTCCTATTTTCTCGATAATTATAAAAATGCGACTTTTTAGTGATTCAAATTCATGCACAGGCTTTACACTTTTATTTAAGCTATAATTCGCTACTCTTTCTGATTATTAGTCCAAAGAGCAGCCCATTATACCTCAAAAACTTTCTGTATTTTACCGGAACTCAGTAGGGTTGCACAAATGGCGCATTGATTTAGTGGTGTGCTCCCTTCAAGGGTTTCTGATGTTCATAAAATTTAATTCTTTTATCTTTTTCTTGAAATATAAAATGTTTTGAGTAAAACGCTCGAAACAGAATTGCTCTGTGACATTCACTTCAAGAGAAATTCCCTTTCAAAGTTACATGGTGGATTCCGAAAATAGGCAAATTTTCAACATTTTGACCATTCATGCTTACTCTTCTATATTTGCATTAAATTCCAATTCTCTAGATAGTTTTTGACCTTCCATCTGATGAAATTCGGTTTTAAATGAGAGTAAATCACGTTTCACAATTGCATGGGTCTACTGTTAATGATTTATAACAATCACCCCCCCGCCCATATAAAACCAAGATTTGGCAGCTTTAAACGGCACGCACCGATTTGTCACCTTAAGCCCAAATTGCTTTAAATCCAAGAAATCTTGTTTTCACACAATTTGTGGCAATTTCTTGAACTTTGAAGGCCTCTGGGGGAATGATCTTAGCGCAATTTGCATCTAAAACGCATTAAATATATTCACTAACATATAAACTATCTATTTAAATCGAAAAAACTGCAATTTAATCAAAAGCCATTTCAATTTTGGCTGAATCTCTGAAAAGCACGGTTTTACTCCTAGGCCCTTCGAAGGGCGCACACCACTAAATAATTGTCCCATTGAAATACGTGTAAAAACACCAGTTTATTTGCTCGTTTTGAGGCCTTTTCGGCACATTCTGAGAAATTTAAGGATAACCAGTCGATTGCAAATCGATGAAAGTTTAACATATGTTTCAATGTATGGGTAGTCTTCCGTCTCGTTTTCCCGGTAGGAGCCGATAAACAGCGCCCTCACTGTTTTTGACATGCTCTCATGACTGTAAACCCGTTTCTGCCCATTTTTTAATACGCGGACCTATTTTCTCGATAATTATAAAAATGCGACTTTTTAGTGATTCAAATTCATGCACAGGCTTTACACTTTTATTTAAGCTATAATTCGCTACTCTTTCTGATTATTAGTCCAAAGAGCAGCCCATTATACCTCAAAAACTTTCTGTATTTTACCGGAACTCAGTAGGGTTGCACAAATGGCGCATTGATTTAGTGGTGTGCTCCCTTCAAGGGTTTCTGATGTTCATAAAATTTAATTCTTTTATCTTTTTCTTGAAATATAAAATGTTTTGAGTAAAACGCTCGAAACAGAATTGCTCTGTGACATTCACTTCAAGAGAAATTCCCTTTCAAAGTTACATGGTGGATTCCGAAAATAGGCAAATTTTCAACATTTTGACCATTCATGCTTACTCTTCTATATTTGCATTAAATTCCAATTCTCTAGATAGTTTTGACCTTCCATCTGATGAAATTCGGTTTTAAATGAGAGTAAATCACGTTTCACAATTGCATGGGTCTACTGTTAATGATTTATAACAATCACCCCCCGCCCATATAAAACCAAGATTTGGCAGCTTTAAACGGCACGCACCGATTTGTCACCTTAAGCCCAAATTGCTTTAAATCCAAGAAATCTTGTTTTCACACAATTTGTGGCAATTTCTTGAACTTTGAAGGCCTCTGGGGCGAATAATCTTAGCGCAATTTGCATCTAAAACGCATTAAATATATTCACTAACATATAAACTATCTATTTAAATCGAAAAACTGCAATGTAATCAAAAGCCATTTCAATTTTGGCTGAATCTCTGAAAAGCACGGTTTTACTCCTAGGCCCTTCGAAGGGCGCACACCACTAAATAATTGTCCCATTGAAATACGTGTAAAAACACCAGTTTTATTTGCTCGTTTTGAGGCCTTTTCGGCACATTCTGAGAAATTTAAGGATAACCAGTCGATTGCAAATCGATGAAAGTTTAACATATGTTTCAATGTATGGGTAGTCTTCCGTCTCGTTTTCCCGGTAGGAGCCGATAAACAGCGCCCTCACTGTTTTTGACATGCTCTCATGACTGTAAACCCGTTTCTGCCCATTTTTTAATACGCGGACCTATTTTCTCGATAATTATAAAAATGCGACTTTTTTTTGATTCAAATTCATGCACAGGCTTTGCACTTTTATTTAAGCTATAATTCGCTACTCTTTCTGATTATTAGTCCAAAGAGCAGCCCATTATACCTCAAAAACTTTCTGTATTTTACCGGAACTCAGTAGGGTTGCACAAAGGGCGCATTGATTTAGTGGTGTGCTCCCTTCAAGGGTTTCTGATGTTCATAAAATTTAATTCTTTTATCTTTTTCTTGAAATATAAAATGTTTTGAGTAAAACGCTCGAAACAGAATTGCTCTGTGACATTCACTTCAAGAGAAATTCCCTTTCAAAGTTACATGGTGGATTCCGAAAATAGGCAAATTTTCAACATTTTGACCATTCATGCTTACTCTTCTATATTTGCATTAAATTCCAATTCTCTAGATAGTTTTTGACCTTCCATCTGATGAAATTCGGTTTTAAATGAGAGTAAATCACGTTTCACAATTGCATGGGTCTACTGTTAATGATTTATAACAATCACCCCCCCCCCGCCCATATAAAACCAAGATTTGGCAGCTTTAAACGGCACGCACCGATTTGTCACCTTAAGCCCAAATTGCTTTAAATCCAAGAAATCTTGTTTTCACACAATTTGTGGCAATTTCTTGAACTTTGAAGGCCTCTGGGGGAATGATCTTAGCGCAATTTGCATCTAAAACGCATTAAATATATTCACTAACATATAAACTATCTATTTAAATCGAAAAAACTGCAATTTAATCAAAAGCCATTTCAATTTTGGCTGAATCTCTGAAAAGCACGGTTTTACTCCTAGGCCCTTCGAAGGGCGCACACCACTAAATAATTGTCCCATTGAAATACGTGTAAAAACACCAGTTTTATTTGCTCGTTTTGAGGCCTTTTCGGCACATTCTGAGAAATTTAAGGATAACCAGTCGATTGCAAATCGATGAAAGTTTAACATATGTTTCAATGTATGGGTAGTCTTCCGTCTCGTTTTCCCGGTAGGAGCCGATAAACAGCGCCCTCACTGTTTTTGACATGCTCTCATGACTGTAAACCCGTTTCTGCCCATTTTTTAATACGCGGACCTATTTTCTCGATAATTATAAAAATGCGACTTTTTAGTGATTCAAATTCATGCACAGGCTTTACACTTTTATTTAAGCTATAATTCGCTACTCTTTCTGATTATTAGTCCAAAGAGCAGCCCATTATACCTCAAAAACTTTCTGTATTTTACCGGAACTCAGTAGGGTTGCACAAATGGCGCATTGATTTAGTGGTGTGCTCCCTTCAAGGGTTTCTGATGTTCATAAAATTTAATTCTTTTATCTTTTTCTTGAAATATAAAATGTTTTGAGTAAAACGCTCGAAACAGAATTGCTCTGTGACATTCACTTCAAGAGAAATTCCCTTTCAAAGTTACATGGTGGATTCCGAAAATAGGCAAATTTTCAACATTTTGACCATTCATGCTTACTCTTCTATATTTGCATTAAATTCCAATTCTCTAGATAGTTTTTGACCTTCCATCTGATGAAATTCGGTTTTAAATGAGAGTAAATCACGTTTCACAATTGCATGGGTCTACTGTTAATGATTTATAACAATCACCCCCCCGCCCATATAAAACCAAGATTTGGCAGCTTTAAACGGCACGCACCGATTTGTCACCTTAAGCCCAAATTGCTTTAAATCCAAGAAATCTTGTTTTCACACAATTTGTGGCAATTTCTTGAACTTTGAAGCCCTCTGGGGGAATGATCTTAGCGCAATTTGCATCTAAAACGCATTAAATATATTCACTAACATATAAACTATCTATTTAAATCGAAAAACTGCAATTTAATCAAAAGCCATTTCAATTTTGGCTGAATCTCTGAAAAGCACGGTTTTACTCCTAGGCCCTTCGAAGGGCGCACACCACTAAATAATTGTCCCATTGAAATACGTGTAAAAACACCAGTTTTATTTGCTCGTTTTGAGGCCTTTTCGGCACATTCTGAGAAATTTAAGGATAACCAGTCGATTGCAAATCGATGAAAGTTTAACATATGTTTCAATGTATGGGTAGTCTTCCGTCTCGTTTTCCCGGTAGGAGCCGATAAACAGCGCCCTCACTGTTTTTGACATGCTCTCATGACTGTAAACCCGTTTCTGCCCATTTTTTAATACGCGGACCTATTTTCTCGATAATTATAAAATGCGACTTTTTTAGTGATTCAAATTCATGCACAGGCTTTACACTTTTATTTAAGCTATAATTCGCTACTCTTTCTGATTATTAGTCCAAAGAGCAGCCCATTATACCTCAAAAACTTTCTGTATTTTACCGGAACTCAGTAGGGTTGCACAAATGGCGCATTGATTTAGTGGTGTGCTCCCTTCAAGGGTTTCTGATGTTCATAAAATTTAATTCTTTTATCTTTTTCTTGAAATATAAAATGTTTTGAGTAAAACGCTCGAAACAGAATTGCTCTGTGACATTCACTTCAAGAGAAATTCCCTTTCAAAGTTACATGGTGGATTCGAAAATAGGCAAATTTTCAACATTTTGACCATTCATGCTTACTCTTCTATATTTGCATTAAATTCCAATTCTCTAGATAGTTTTTGACCTTCCATCTGATGAAATTCGGTTTTAAATGAGAGTAAATCACGTTTCACAATTGCATGGGTCTACTGTTAATGATTTATAACAATCACCCCCCCCGCCCATATAAAACCAAGATTTGGCAGCTTTAAACGGCACGCACCGATTTGTCACCTTAAGCCCAAATTGCTTTAAATCCAAGAAATCTTGTTTTCACACAATTTGTGGCAATTTCTTGAACTTTGAAGGCCTCTGGGGAATGATCTTAGCGCAATTTGCATCTAAAACGCATTAAATATATTCACTAACATATAAACTATCTATTTAAATCGAAAAAACTGCAATTTAATCAAAAGCCATTTCAATTTTGGCTGAATCTCTGAAAAGCACGGTTTTACTCCTAGGCCCTTCGAAGGGCGCACACCACTAAATAATTGTCCCATTGAAATACGTGTAAAAACACCAGTTTTATTTGCTCGTTTTGAGGCCTTTTCGGCACATTCTGAGAAATTTAAGGATAACCAGTCGATTGCAAATCGATGAAAGTTTAACATATGTTTCAATGTATGGGTAGTCTTCCGTCTCGTTTTCCCGGTAGGAGCCGATAAACAGCGCCCTCACTGTTTTTGACATGCTCTCATGACTGTAAACCCGTTTCTGCCCATTTTTTAATACGCGGACCTATTTTCTCGATAATTATAAAAATGCGACTTTTTAGTGATTCAAATTCATGCACAGGCTTTACACTTTTATTTAAGCTATAATTCGCTACTCTTTCTGATTATTAGTCCAAAGAGCAGCCCATTATACCTCAAAAACTTTCTGTATTTTACCGGAACTCAGTAGGGTTGCACAAATGGCGCATTGATGTAGTGGTGTGCTCCCTTCAAGGGTTTCTGATGTTCATAAAATTTAATTCTTTTATCTTTTTCTTGAAATATAAAATGTTTTGAGTAAAACGCTCGAAACAGAATTGCTCTGTGACATTCACTTCAAGAGAAATTCCCTTTCAAAGTTACATGGTGGATTCGAAAATAGGCAAATTTTCAACATTTTGACCATTCATGCTTACTCTTCTATATTTGCATTAAATTCCAATTCTCTAGATAGTTTTGACCTTCCATCTGATGAAATTCGGTTTTAAATGAGAGTAAATCACGTTTCACAATTGCATGGGTCTACTGTTAATGATTTATAACAATCACCCCCCCGCCCATATAAAACCAAGATTTGGCAGCTTTAAACGGCACGCACCGATTTGTCACCTTAAGCCCAAATTGCTTTAAATCCAAGAAATCTTGTTTTCACACAATTTGTGGCAATTTCTTGAACTTTGAAGGCCTCTGGGGGAATGATCTTAGCGCAATTTGCATCTAAAACGCATTAAATATATTCACTAACATATAAACTATCTAATTAAATCGAAAAAACTGCAATTTAATCAAAAGCCATTTCAATTTTGGCTGAATCTCTGAAAAGCACGGTTTTACTCCTAGGCCCTTCGAAGGGCGCACACCACTAAATAATTGTCCCATTGAAATACGTGTAAAAACACCAGTTTTATTTGCTCGTTTTGAGGCCTTTTCGGCACATTCTGAGAAATTTAAGGATAACCAGTCGATTGCAAATCGATGAAAGTTTAACATATGTTTCAATGTATGGGTAGTCTTCCGTCTCGTTTTCCCGGTAGGAGCCGATAAACAGCGCCCTCACTGTTTTTGACATGCTCTCATGACTGTAAACCCGTTTCTGCCCATTTTTTAATACGCGGACCTATTTTCTCGATAATTATAAAAATGCGACTTTTTTTTGTGATTCAAATTCATGCACAGGCTTTACACTTTTATTTAAGCTATAATTCGCTACTCTTTCTGATTATTAGTCCAAAGAGCAGCCCATTATACCTCAAAAACTTTCTGTATTTTACCGGAACTCAGTAGGGTTGCACAAATGGCGCATTGATTTAGTGGTGTGCTCCTTCAAGGGTTTCTGATGTTCATAAAATTTAATTCTTTTATCTTTTTCTTGAAATATAAAATGTTTTGAGTAAAACGCTCGAAACAGAATTGCTCTGTGACATTCACTTCAAGAGAAATTCCCTTTCAAAGTTACATGGTGGATTCCGAAAATAGGCAAATTTTCAACATTTTGACCATTCATGCTTACTCTTCTATATTTGCATTAAATTCCAATTCTCTAGATAGTTTTTGACCTTCCATCTGATGAAATTCGGTTTTAAATGAGAGTAAATCACGTTTCACAATTGCATGGGTCTACTGTTAATGATTTATAACAATCACCCCCCCGCCCATATAAAACCAAGATTTGGCAGCTTTAAACGGCACGCACCGATTTGTCACCTTAAGCCCAAATTGCTTTAAATCCAAGAAATCTTGTTTTCACACAATTTGTGGCAATTTCTTGAACTTTGAAGGCCTCTGGGGAATGATCTTAGCGCAATTTGCATCTAAAACGCATTAAATATATTCACTAACATATAAACTATCGATTTAAATCGAAAAAACTGCAATTTAATCAAAAGCCATTTCAATTTTGGCTGAATCTCTGAAAAGCACGGTTTTACTCCTAGGCCCTTCGAAGGGCGCACACCACTAAATAATTGTCCCATTGAAATACGTGTAAAAACACCAGTTTTATTTGCTCGTTTTGAGGCCTTTTCGGCACATTCTGAGAAATTTAAGGATAACCAGTCGATTGCAAATCGATGAAAGTTTAACATATGTTTCAATGTATGGGTAGTCTTCCGTCTCGTTTTCCCGGTAGGAGCCGATAAACAGCGCCCTCACTGTTTTTGACATGCTCTCATGACTGTAAACCCGTTTCTGCCCTTTTTTAATACGCGGACCTATTTTCTCGATAATTATAAAAATGCGACTTTTTAGTGATTCAAATTCATGCACAGGCTTTACACTTTTATTTAAGCTATAATTCGCTACTCTTTCTGATTATTAGTCCAAAGAGCAGCCCATTATACCTCAAAAACTTTCTGTATTTTACCGGAACTCAGTAGGGTTGCACAAATGGCGCATTGATTTAGTGGTGTGCTCCCTTCAAGGGTTTCTGATGTTCATAAAATTTAATTCTTTTATCTTTTTCTTGAAATATAAAATGTTTTGAGTAAAACGCTCGAAACAGAATTGCTCTGTGACATTCACTTCAAGAGAAATTCCCTTTCAAAGTTACATGGTGGATTCCGAAAATAGGCAAATTTTCAACATTTTGACCATTCATGCTTACTCTTCTATATTTGCATTAAATTCCAATTCTCTAGATAGTTTTTGACCTTCCATCTGATGAAATTCGGTTTTAAATGAGAGTAAATCACGTTTCACAATTGCATGGGTCTACTGTTAATGATTTATAACAATCACCCCCCCCGCCCATATAAAACCAAGATTTGGCAGCTTTAAACGGCACGCACCGATTTGTCACCTTAAGCCCAAATTGCTTTAAATCCAAGAAATCTTGTTTTCACACAATTTGTGGCAATTTCTTGAACTTTGAAGGCCTCTGTAGGAATGATCTTAGCGCAATTTGCATCTAAAACGCATTAAATATATTCACTAACATATAAACTATCTATTTAAATCGAAAAAACTGCAATTTAATCAAAAGCCATTTCAATTTTGGCTGAATCTCTGAAAAGCACGGTTTTACTCCTAGGCCCTTCGAAGGGCGCACACCACTAAATAATTGTCCCATTGAAATACGTGTAAAAACACCAGTTTTATTTGCTCGTTTTGAGGCCTTTTCGGCACATTCTGAGAAATTTAAGGATAACCAGTCGATTGCAAATCGATGAAAGTTTAACATATGTTTCAATGTATGGGTAGTCTTCCGTCTCGTTTTCCCGGTAGGAGCCGATAAACAGCGCCCTCACTGTTTTTGACATGCTCTCATGACTGTAAACCCGTTTCTGCCCATTTTTAATACGCGGACCTATTTTCTCGATAATTATAAAATGCGACTTTTTAGTGATTCAAATTCATGCACAGGCTTTACACTTTTATTTAAGCTATAATTCGCTACTCTTTCTGATTATTAGTCCAAAGAGCAGCCCATTATACCTCAAAAACTTTCTGTATTTTACCGGAACTCAGTAGGGTTGCACAAAGGGCGCATTGATTTAGTGGTGTGCTCCCTTCAAGGGTTTCTGATGTTCATAAAATTTAATTCTTTTATCTTTTTTTTGTTTTTTTAAATGTTTTGAGTAAAACGCTCGAAACAGAATTGCTCTGTGACATTCACTTCAAGAGAAATTCCCTTTCAAAGTTACATGGTGGATTCGAAAATAGGCAAATTTTCAACATTTTGACCATTCATGCTTACTCTTCTATATTTGCATTAAATTCCAATTCTCTAGATAGTTTTTTTTTTTCCATCTGATGAAATTCGGTTTTAAATGAGAGTAAATCACGTTTCACAATTGCATGGGTCTACTGTTAATGATTTATAACAATCACCCCCCCCGCCCATATAAAACCAAGATTTGGCAGCTTTAAACGGCACGCACCGATTTGTCACCTTAAGCCCAAATTGCTTTAAATCCAAGAAATCTTGTTTTCACACAATTTGTGGCAATTTCTTGAACTTTGAAGGCCTCTGGGGGAATGATCTTAGCGCAATTTGCATCTAAAACGCATTAAATATATTCACTAACATATAAACTATCTATTTAAATCGAAACAACTGCAATTTAATCAAAAGCCATTTCAATTTTGGCTGAATCTCTGAAAAGCACGGTTTTACTCCTAGGCCCTTCGAAGGGCGCACACCACTAAATAATTGTCCCATTGAAATACGTGTAAAAACACCAGTTTTATTTGCTCGTTTTGAGGCCTTTTCGGCACATTCTGAGAAATTTAAGGATAACCAGTCGATTGCAAATCGATGAAAGTTTAACATATGTTTCAATGTATGGGTAGTCTTCCGTCTCGTTTTCCCGGTAGGAGCCGATAAACAGCGCCCTCACTGTTTTTGACATGCTCTCATGACTGTAAACCCGTTTCTGCCCATTTTTAATACGCGGACCTATTTTCTCGATAATTATAAAATGCGACTTTTTAGTGATTCAAATTCATGCACAGGCTTTACACTTTTATTTAAGCTATAATTCGCTACTCTTTCTGATTATTAGTCCAAAGAGCAGCCCATTATACCTCAAAAACTTTCTGTATTTTACCGGAACTCAGTAGGGTTGCACAAATGGCGCATTGATTTAGTGGTGTGCTCCCTTCAAGGGTTTCTGATGTTCATAAAATTTAATTCTTTTATCTTTTTCTTGAAATATAAAATGTTTTGAGTAAAACGCTCGAAACAGAATTGCTCTGTGACATTCACTTCAAGAAATTCCCTTTCAAAGTTACATGGTGGATTCGAAAATAGGCAAATTTTCAACATTTTGACCATTCATGCTTACTCTTCTATATTTGCATTAAATTCCAATTCTCTAGATAGTTTTGACCTTCCATCTGATGAAATTCGGTTTTAAATGAGAGTAAATCACGTTTCACAATTGCATGGGTCTACTGTTAATGATTTATAACAATCACCCCCCCCGCCCATATAAAACCAAGATTTGGCAGCTTTAAACGGCACGCACCGATTTGTCACCTTAAGCCCAAATTGCTTTAAATCCAAGAAATCTTGTTTTCACACAATTTGTGGCAATTTCTTGAACTTTGAAGGACTCTGGGGGAATGATCTTAGCGCAATTTGCATCTAAAACGCATTAAATATATTCACTAACATATAAACTATCTATTTAAATCGAAAAAACTGCAATTTAATCAAAAGCCATTTCAATTTTGGCTGAATCTCTGAAAAGCACGGTTTTACTCCTAGGCCCTTCGAAGGGCGCACACCACTAAATAATTGTCCCATTGAAATACGTGTAAAAACACCAGTTTTATTTGCTCGTTTTGAGGCCTTTTCGGCACATTCTGAGAAATTTAAGGATAACCAGTCGATTGCAAATCGATGAAAGTTTAACATATGTTTCAATGTATGGGTAGTCTTCCGTCTCGTTTTCCCGGTAGGAGCCGATAAACAGCGCCCTCACTGTTTTTGACATGCTCTCATGACTGTAAACCCGTTTCTGCCCATTTTTAATACGCGGACCTATTTTCTCGATAATTATAAAAATGCGACTTTTTAGTGATTCAAATTCATGCACAGGCTTTACACTTTTATTTAAGCTATAATTCGCTACTCTTTCTGATTATTAGTCAAAGAGCAGCCCATTATACCTCAAAAACTTTCTGTATTTTACCGGAACTCAGTAGGGTTGCACAAATGGCGCATTGATTTAGTGGTGTGCTCCCTTCAAGGGTTTCTGATGTTCATAAAATTTAATTCTTTTATCTTTTTCTTGAAATATAAAATGTTTTGAGTAAAACGCTCGAAACAGAATTGCTCTGTGACATTCACTTCAAGAGAAATTCCCTTTCAAAGTTACATGGTGGATTCGAAAATAGGCAAATTTTCAACATTTTGACCATTCATGCTTACTCTTCTATATTTGCATTAAATTCCAATTCTCTAGATAGTTTTTGACCTTCCATCTGATGAAATTCGGTTTTAAATGAGAGTAAATCACGTTTCACAATTGCATGGGTCTACTGTTAATGATTTATAACAATCACCCCCCGCCCATATAAAACCAAGATTTGGCAGCTTTAAACGGCACGCACCGATTTGTCACCTTAAGCCCAAATTGCTTTAAATCCAAGAAATCTTGTTTTCACACAATTTGTGGCAATTTCTTGAACTTTGAAGGCCTCTGGGGAATGATCTTAGCGCAATTTGCATCTAAAACGCATTAAATATATTCACTAACATATAAACTATCTATTTAAATCGAAAAAACTGCAATTTAATCAAAAGCCATTTCAATTTTGGCTGAATCTCTGAAAAGCACGGTTTTACTCCTAGGCCCTTCGAAGGGCGCACACCACTAAATAATTGTCCCATTGAAATACGTGTAAAAACACCAGTTTTATTTGCTCGTTTTGAGGCCTTTTCGGCACATTCTGAGAAATTTAAGGATAACCAGTCGATTGCAAATCGATGAAAGTTTAACATATGTTTCAATGTATGGGTAGTCTTCCGTCTCGTTTTCCCGGTAGAACCGATAAACAGCGCCCTCACTGTTTTTGACATGCTCTCATGACTGTAAACCCGTTTCTGCCCATTTTTTAATACGCGGACCTATTTTCTCGATAATTATAAAAATGCGACTTTTTAGTGATTCAAATTCATGCACAGGCTTTACACTTTTATTTAAGCTATAATTCGCTACTCTTTCTGATTATTAGTCCAAAGAGCAGCCCATTATACCTCAAAAAACTTTCTGTATTTTACCGGAACTCAGTAGGGTTGCACAAATGGCGCATTGATTTAGTGGTGTGCTCCCTTCAAGGGTTTCTGATGTTCATAAAATTTAATTCTTTTATCTTTTCTTGAAATATAAAATGTTTTGAGTAAAACGCTCGAAACAGAATTGCTCTGTGACATTCACTTCAAGAGAAATTCCCTTTCAAAAAGTGACATGGTGGATTCCGAACATAGGCAAATTTTCAACAGTTTGACCATTCATGCTTACTCTTCTATATTTGCATTAAATTCCAATTCTCTAGATAGTTTTTGACCTTCCATCTGATGAAATTCGGTTTTAAATGAGAGTAAATCACGTTTCACAATTGCATGGGTCTACTGTTAATGATTTATAACAATCACCCCCCCGCCCATATAAAACCAAGATTTGGCAGCTTTAAACGGCACGCACCGATTTGTCACCTTAAGCCCAAATTGCTTTAAATCCAAGAAATCTTGTTTTCACACAATTTGTGGCAATTTCTTGAACTTTGAAGGCCTCTGGGGGGAATGATCTTAGCGCAATTTGCATCTAAAACGCATTAAATATATTCACTAACATATAAACTATCTATTTAAATCGAAAAACTGCAATTTAATCAAAAGCCATTTCAATTTTGGCTGAATCTCTGAAAAGCACGGTTTTACTCCTAGGCCCTTCGAAGGGCGCACACCACTAAATAATTGTCCCATTGAAATACGTGTAAAAACACCAGTTTTATTTGCTCGTTTTGAGGCCTTTTCGGCACATTCTGAGAAATTTAAGGATAACCAGTCGATTGCAAATCGATGAAAGTTTAACATATGTTTCAATGTATGGGTAGTCTTCCGTCTCGTTTTCCCGGTAGGAGCCGATAAACAGCGCCCTCACTGTTTTTGACATGCTCTCATGACTGTAAACCCGTTTCTGCCCATTTTTTAATACGCGGACCTATTTTCTCGATAATTATAAAAATGCGACTTTTTAGTGATTCAAATTCATGCACAGGCTTTACACTTTTATTTAAGCTATAATTCGCTACTCCGTATGATTATTAGTCCAAAGAACAGCCCATTATACCTCAAAAACTTTCTGTATTTTACCGGAACTCAGTAGGGTTGCACAAATGGCGCATTGATTTAGTGGTGTGCTCCCTTCAAGGGTTTCTGATGTTCATAAAATTTAATTCTTTTATCTTTTCTTGAAATATAAAATGTTTTGAGTAAAACGCTCGAAACAGAATTGCTCTGTGACATTCACTTCAAGAGAAATTCCCTTTCAAAGTTACATGGTGGATTCGAAAATAGGCAAATTTTCAACATTTTGACCATTCATGCTTACTCTTCTATATTTGCATTAAATTCCAATTCTCTAGATAGTTTTGACCTTCCATCTGATGAAATTCGGTTTTAAATGAGAGTAAATCACGTTTCACAATTGCATGGGTCTACTGTTAATGATTTATAACAATCACCCCCCGCCCATATAAAACCAAGATTTGGCAGCTTTAAACGGCACGCACCGATTTGTCACCTTAAGCCCAAATTGCTTTAAATCCAAGAAATCTTGTTTTCACACAATTTGTGGCAATTTCTTGAACTTTGAAGGCCTCTGAGGCGAATGATCTTAGCGCAATTTGCATCTAAAACGCATTAAATATATTCACTAACATATAAACTATCTATTTAAATCGAAAAAACTGCAATTTAATCAAAAGCCATTTCAATTTTGGCTGAATCTCTGAAAAGCACGGTTTTACTCCTAGGCCCTTCGAAGGGCGCACACCACTAAATAATTGTCCCATTGAAATACGTGTAAAAACACCAGTTTTATTTGCTCGTTTTGAGGCCTTTTCGGCACATTCTGAGAAATTTAAGGATAACCAGTCGATTGCAAATCGATGAAAGTTTAACATATGTTTCAATGTATGGGTAGTCTTCCGTCTCGTTTTCCCGGTAGAGCCGATAAACAGCGCCCTCACTGTTTTGACATGCTCTCATGACTGTAAACCCGTTTCTGCCCATTTTTTAATACGCGGACCTATTTTCTCGATAATTATAAAAATGCGACTTTTTAGTGATTCAAATTCATGCACAGGCTTTACACTTTTATTTAAGCTATAATTCGCTACTCTTTCTGATTATTAGTCAAAGAGCAGCCCATTATACCTCAAAAACTTTCTGTATTTTACCGGAACTCAGTAGGGTTGCACAAATGGCGCATTGATTTAGTGGTGTGCTCCCTTCAAGGGTTTCTGATGTTCATAAAATTTAATTCTTTTATCTTTTTCTTGAAATATAAAATGTTTTGAGTAAAACGCTCGAAACAGAATTGCTCTGTGACATTCACTTCAAGAGAAATTCCCTTTCAAAGTTACATGGTGGATTCGAAAATAGGCAAATTTTCAACATTTTGACCATTCATGCTTACTCTTCTATATTTGCATTAAATTCCAATTCTCTAGATAGTTTTGACCTTCCATCTGATGAAATTCGGTTTTAAATGAGAGTAAATCACGTTTCACAATTGCATGGGTCTACTGTTAATGATTTATAACAATCACCCCCCCGCCCATATAAAACCAAGATTTGGCAGCTTTAAACGGCACGCACCGATTTGTCACCTTAAGCCCAAATTGCTTTAAATCCAAGAAATCTTGTTTTCACACAATTTGTGGCAATTTCTTGAACTTTGAAGGCCTCTGGGGGAATGATCTTAGCGCAATTTGCATCTAAAACGCATTAAATATATTCACTAACATATAAACTATCTATTTAAATCAGAAAAAACTGCAATTTAATCAAAAGCCATTTCAATTTTGGCTGAATCTCTGAAAAGCACGGTTTTACTCCTAGGCCCTTCGAAGGGCGCACACCACTAAATAATTGTCCCATTGAAATACGTGTAAAAACACCAGTTTTATTTGCTCGTTTTGAGGCCTTTTCGGCACATTCTGAGAAATTTAAGGATAACCAGTCGATTGCAAATCGATGAAAGTTTAACATATGTTTCAATGTATGGGTAGTCTTCCGTCTCGTTTTCCCGGTAGGAGCCGATAAACAGCGCCCTCACTGTTTTTGACATGCTCTCATGACTGTAAACCCGTTTCTGCCCATTTTTTAATACGCGGACCTATTTTCTCGATAATTATAAAAATGCGACTTTTTTAGTGATTCAAATTCATGCACAGGCTTTACACTTTTATTTAAGCTATAATTCGCTACTCTTTCTGATTATTAGTCCAAGAGCAGCCCATTATACCTCAAAAACTTTCTGTATTTTACCGGAACTCAGTAGGGTTGCACAAATGGCGCATTGATTTAGTGGTGTGCTCCCTTCAAGGGTTTCTGATGTTCATAAAATTTAATTCTTTTATCTTTTTCTTGAAATATAAAATGTTTTGAGTAAAACGCTCGAAACAGAATTGCTCTGTGACATTCACTTCAAGAGAAATTCCCTTTCAAAGTTACATGGTGGATTCGAAAATAGGCAAATTTTCAACATTTTGACCATTCATGCTTACTCTTCTATATTTGCATTAAATTCCAATTCTCTAGATAGTTTTTGACCTTCCATCTGATGAAATTCGGTTTTAAATGAGAGTAAATCACGTTTCACAATTGCATGGGTCTACTGTTAATGATTTATAACAATCACCCCCCGCCCATATAAAACCAAGATTTGGCAGCTTTAAACGGCACGCACCGATTTGTCACCTTAAGCCCAAATTGCTTTAAATCCAAGAAATCTTGTTTTCACACAATTTGTAGCAATTTCATGAACAATGAAGACCTCTGGGGGAATAATATTAGCGCAATTTGCATCTAAAACGCATTAAATATATTCACTAACATATAAACTATCTATTTAAATCGAAAAAACTGCAATTTAATCAAAAGCCATTTCAATTTTGGCTGAATCTCTGAAAAGCACGGTTTTACTCCTAGGCCCTTCGAAGGGCGCACACCACTAAATAATTGTCCCATTGAAATACGTGTAAAAACACCAGTTTTATTTGCTCGTTTGAGGCCTTTTCGGCACATTCTGAGAAATTTAAGGATAACCAGTCGATTGCAAATCGATGAAAGTTTTAACATATGTTTCAATGTATGGGTAGTCTTCCGTCTCGTTTTCCCGGTAGGAGCCGATAAACAGCGCCCTCACTGTTTTGACATGCTCTCATGACTGTAAACCCGTTTCTGCCCATTTTTAATACGCGGACCTATTTTCTCGATAATTATAAAAATGCGACTTTTTAGTGATTCAAATTCATGCACAGGCTTTACACTTTTATTTAAGCTATAATTCGCTACTCTTTCTGATTATTAGTCCAACGAGCAGCCCATTATACCTCAAAAACTTTCTGTATTTTACCGGAACTCAGTAGGGTTGCACAAATGGCGCATTGATTTAGTGGTGTGCTCCCTTCAAGGGTTTCTGATGTTCATAAAATTTAATTCTTTTATCTTTTTCTTGAAATATAAAATGTTTTGAGTAAAACGCTCGAAACAGAATTGCTCTGTGACATTCACTTCAAGAGAAATTCCTTTCAAAGTTACATGGTGGATTCGAAAATAGGCAAATTTTCAACATTTTGACCATTCATGCTTACTCTTCTATATTTGCATTAAATTCCAATTCTCTAGATAGTTTTTGACCTTCCATCTGATGAAATTCGGTTTTAAATGAGAGTAAATCACGTTTCACAATTGCATGGGTCTACTGTTAATGATTTATAACAATCACCCCCCCCCATATAAAACCAAGATTTGGCAGCTTTAAACGGCACGCACCGATTTGTCACCTTAAGCCCAAATTGCTTTAAATCCAAGAAATCTTGTTTTCACACAATTTGTGGCAATTTCTTGAACTTTGAAGGCCTATGGGGGAATAAACTTAGCGCAATTTGCATCTAAAACGCATTAAATATATTCACTAACATATAAACTATCTATTTAAATCGAAAAAACTGCAATTTAATCAAAAGCCATTTCAATTTTGGCTGAATCTCTGAAAAGCACGGTTTTACTCCTAGGCCCTTCGAAGGGCGCACACCACTAAATAATTGTCCCATTGAAATACGTGTAAAAACACCAGTTTTATTTGCTCGTTTTGAGGCCTTTTCGGCACATTCTGAGAAATTTAAGGATAACCAGTCGATTGCAAATCGATGAAAGTTTAACATATGTTTCAATGTATGGGTAGTCTTCCGTCTCGTTTCCCGGTAGGAGCCGCTAAACAGCGCCCTCACTGTTTTTGACATGCTCTCATGACTGTAAACCCGTTTCTGCCCATTTTTTAATACGCGGACCTATTTTCTCGATAATTATAAAATGCGACTTTTTAGTGATTCAAATTCATGCACAGGCTTTACACTTTTATTTAAGCTATAATTCGCTACTCTTTCTGATTATTAGTCAAAAGAACAGCCCATTATACCTCAAAAACTTTCTGTATTTTACCGGAACTCAGTAGGGTTGCACAAATGGCGCATTGATTTAGTGGTGTGCTCCTTCAAGGGTTTCTGATGTTCATAAAATTTAATTCTTTTATCTTTTCTTGAAATATAAAATGTTTTGAGTAAAACGCTCGAAACAGAATTGCTCTGTGACATTCACTTCAAGAGAAATTCCTTTCAAAGTTACATGGTGGATTCGAAAATAGGCAAATTTTCAACATTTTGACCATTCATGCTTACTCTTCTATATTTGCATTAAATTCCAATTCTCTAGATAGTTTTTGGCCTTAGATCTGAAGAAATTCGGTTTTAAATGAGAGTAAATCACGTTTCACAATTGCATGGGTCTACTGTTAATGATTTATAACAATCACCCCCCGCCCATATAAAACCAAGATTTGGCAGCTTTAAACGGCACGCACCGATTTGGCACCTTAAGCCCAAATTGCTTTAAATCCAAGAAATCTTGTTTTCACACAATTTGTGGCAATTTCTTGAACTTTGAAGGCCTCTGGGGGATGATCTTAGCGCAATTTGCATCTAAAACGCATTAAATATATTCACTAACATATAAACTATCTATTTAAATCAGAAAAACTGCAATTTAATCAAAAGCCATTTCAATTTTGGCTGAATCTCTGAAAAGCACGGTTTTACTCCTAGGCCCTTCGAAGGGCGCACACCACTAAATAATTGTCCCATTGAAATACGTGTAAAAACACCAGTTTTATTTGCTCGTTTGAGGCCTTTTCGGCACATTCTGAGAAATTTAAGGATAACCAGTCGATTGCAAATCGATGAAAGTTTAACATATGTTTCAATGTATGGGTAGTCTTCCGTCTCGTTTTCCCGGTAGAGCCGATAAACAGCGCCCTCACTGTTTTTGACATGCTCTCATGACTGTAAACCCGTTTCTGCCCATTTTTTAATACGCGGACCTATTTTCTCGATAATTATAAAATGCGACTTTTTAGTGATTCAAATTCATGCACAGGCTTTACACTTTTATTTAAGCTATAATTCGCTACTCTTTCTGATTATTAGTCCAAAGGGCAGCCCATTATACCTCAAAAACTTTCTGTATTTTACCGGAACTCAGTAGGGTTGCACAAATGGCGCATTGATTTAGTGGTGTGCTCCTTCAAGGGTTTCTGATGTTCATAAAATTTAATTCTTTTATCTTTTCTTGAAATATAAAATGTTTTGAGTAAAACGCTCGAAACAGAATTGCTCTGTGACATTCACTTCAAGAGAAATTCCCTTTCAAAGTTACATGGTGGATTCGAAAATAGGCAAATTTTCAACATTTTGACCATTCATGCTTACTCTTCTATATTTGCATTAAATTCCAATTCTCTAGATAGTTTTTGTCTTTCCATTTGATGAAATTCGGTTTTAAATGAGAGTAAATCACGTTTCACAATTGCATGGGTCTACTGTTAATGATTTATAACAATCACCCCCCGCCCATATAAAACCAAGATTTGGCAGCTTTAAACGGCACGCGCCGATTTGTCACCGTAAGCCCAAATTGCTTTAAATCCAAGAAATCTTGTTTTCACACAATTTGTGGCAATTTCTTGAACTTTGAAGGCCTCTGGGGAATGATCTTAGCGCAATTTGCATCTAAAACGCATTAAATATATTCACTAACATATAAACTATCTATTTAAATCGAAAAAACTGCAATTTAATCAAAAGCCATTTCAATTTTGGCTGAATCTCTGAAAAGCACGGTTTTACTCCTAGGCCCTTCGAAGGGCGCACACCACTAAATAATTGTCCCATTGAAATACGTGTAAAAACACCAGTTTTATTTGCTCGTTTGAGGCCTTTTCGGCACATTCTGAGAAATTTAAGGATAACCAGTCGATTGCAAATCGATGAAAGTTTAACATATGTTTCAATGTATGGGTAGTCTTCCGTCTCGTTTTCCCGGTAGAGACCGATAAACAGCGCCCTCACTGTTTTGACATGCTCTCATGACTGTAAACCCGTTTCTGCCCATTTTTTAATACGCGGACCTATTTTCTCGATAATTATAAAATGCGACTTTTTAGTGATTCAAATTCATGCACAGGCTTTACACTTTTATTTAAGCTATAATTCGCTACTCTTTCTGATTATTAGTCAAAAGAAACAGCCCATTATACCTCAAAAACTTTCTGTATTTTACCGGAACTCAGTAGGGTTGCACAAATGGCGCATTGATTTAGTGGTGTGCTCCCTTCAAGGGTTTCTGATGTTCATAAAATTTAATTCTTTTATCTTTTTCTTGAAATATAAAATGTTTTGAGTAAAACGCTCGAAACAAATTGCTCTGTGACATTCACTTCAAGAGAAATTCCCTTTCAAAGTTACATGGTGGATTCGAAAATAGGCAAATTTTCAACATTTTGACCATTCATGCTTACTCTTCTATATTTGCATTAAATTCCAATTCTCTAGATAGTTTTGACCTTCCATCTGATGAAATTCGGTTTTAAATGAGAGTAAATCACGTTTCACAATTGCATGGGTCTACTGTTAATGATTTATAACAATCACCCCCCGCCCATATAAAACCAAGATTTGGCAGCTTTAAACAGCACGCACCGATTTGTCACCTTAAGCCCAAATTGCTTTAAATCCAAGAAATCTTGTTTTCACACAATTTGTGGCAATTTCTTGAACTTTGAAGGCCTCTGGGGGAATGATCTTAGCGCAATTTGCATCTAAAACGCATTAAATATATTCACTAACATATAAACTATCTATTTAAATCGAAAAAACTGCAATTTAATCAAAAGCCATTTCAATTTTGGCTGAATCTCTGAAAAGCACGGTTTTACTCCTAGGCCCTTCGAAGGGCGCACACCACTAAATAATTGTCCCATTGAAATACGTGTAAAAACACCAGTTTATTTGCTCGTTTTGAGGCCTTTTCGGCACATTCTGAGAAATTTAAGGATAACCAGTCGATTGCAAATCGATGAAAGTTTAACATATGTTTCAATGTATGGGTAGTCTTCCGTCTCGTTTTCCCGGTAGGAGCCGATAAACAGCGCCCTCACTGTTTTGACATGCTCTCATGACTGTAAACCCGTTTCTGCCCATTTTAATACGCGGACCTATTTTCTCGATAATTATAAAAATGCGACTTTTTAGTGATTCAAATTCATGCACAGGCTTTACACTTTTATTTAAGCTATAATTCGCTTCTCTTTCTGATTATTAGTCCAAACATCAGTCCATAATTCCTCAAAAACTTTCTGTATTTACCGGAACTCAGTAGGGTTGCACAAATGGCGCATTGATTTAGTGGTGTGCTCCCTTCAAGGGTTTCTGATGTTCATAAAATTTAATTCTTTTATCTTTTTTTTGAAATATAAAATGTTTTGAGTAAAACGCTCGAAACAGAATTGCTCTGTGACATTCACTTCAAGAGAAATTCCCTTTCAAAGTTACATGGTGGATTCCGAAAATAGGCAAATTTTCAACATTTTTACCATTCATGCTTACTCTTCTATATTTGCATTAAATTCCAATTCTCTAGATAGTTTTTGACCTTCCATCTGATGAAATTCGGTTTTTAAATGAGAGTAAATCACGTTTCACAATTGCATGGGTCTACTGTTAATGATTTATAACAATCACCCCCCCCCATATAAAACCAAGATTTGGCAGCTTTAAACGGCACGCACCGATTTGTCACCTTAAGCCCAAATTGCTTTAAATCAAGAAATCTTGTTTTCACACAATTTGTGGCAATTTCTTGAACTTTGAAGTCCTCGGGAGGAATGATCTTAGCGCAATTTGCATCTAAAACGCATTAAATATATTCACTAACATATAAACTATCTATTTAAATCAGAAAAAACTGCAATTTAATCAAAAGCCATTTCAATTTTGGCTGAATCTCTGAAAAGCACGGTTTTACTCCTAGGCCCTTCGAAGGGCGCACACCACTAAATAATTGTCCCATTGAAATACGTGTAAAAACACCAGTTTATTTGCTCGTTTTGAGGCCTTTTCGGCACATTCTGAGAAATTTAAGGATAACCAGTCGATTGCAAATCGATGAAAGTTTAACATATGTTTCAATGTATGGGTAGTCTTCCGTCTCGTTTTCCCGGTAGACCGATAAACAGCGCCCTCACTGTTTTTGACATGCTCTCATGACTGTAAACCCGTTTCTGCCCATTTTTTAATACGCGGACCTATTTTCTCGATAATTATAAAAATGCGACTTTTTAGTGATTCAAATTCATGCACAGACTTTCCACGTATATCAACGCTATATTTGCCTACTCTTTCTTATGAATAGTCCATAGAGCACGCCATTATCCCTCAAAAACTTTCTGTATGTTCCCGGAACTCAGTAGGGTTGCACAAATGGCCCTTTGATTTAGTGGTGTGCTCCCTTCAAGGGTTTCTGATGTTCATAAAATTTAATTCTTTTATCTTTTTCTTGAAATATAAAATGTTTTGAGTAAAACGCTAGAAACAGAATTGCTCTGTGACATTCACTTCAAGAGAAATTCCCTTTCAAAGTTACATGGTGGATTCGAAAATAGGCAAATTTTCAACATTTTGACCATTCATGCTTACTCTTCTATATTTGCATTAAATTCCAATTCTCTAGATAGTTTTTGACCTTCCATCTGATGAAATTCGGTTTAAATGAGAGTAAATCACGTTTCACAATTGCATGGGTCTACTGTTAATGATTTATAACAATCACCCCCCGCCATATAAAACCAAGATTTGGCAACCTTAAACGGCACCCACGCACCGATTTGTCACCTTAAGCCCAAATTGCTTTAAATCCAAGAAATCTTGTTTTCACACAATTTGTGGCAATTTCTTAAACTTTGAAGGCCTCTGGGAGAATAATCTTAGCGCAATTTGCATCTAAAACGAATTAAAAAAATTCACTAACATATAAACTATCTATTTAAATCAGAAAAAACTGCAATTTAATCAAAAAGCCATTTCAATTTTGGCTGAATCTCTGAAAAGCACGGTTTTTCTCTTAGGCCCTTAGAAGGGCGCACACCACTAAATAATTGTCCCATTGAAATACGTGTAAAAACACCAGTTTTATTTGCTCGTTTGAGGCCTTTTCGGCACATTCTGAAATTTAAGGATAACCAGTCGATTGCAAATCGATGAAAGTTTAACATATGTTTCAATGTATGGGTAGTCTTCGTCTCGTTTTCCCGGTAGGAGCCGATAAACAGCGCCCTCACTGTTTTTGACATGCTCTCATGACTGTAAACCCGTTTCTGCCCATTTTTTAATACGCGGACCTATTTTCTCGATAATTATAAAAATGCGACTTTTTTAGTGATTCAAATTCATGCACAGGCTTTACACTTTTTATTTAAGCTATAATTCGCTACTCTTTCTGATTATTAGTCCAAAGAGCAGCCCATTATACCTCAAAAAACTTTCTGTATTTTACCGGAACTCAGTAGGGTTGCACAAATGGCGCATTGATTTAGTGGTGTGCTCCCTTCAAGGGTTTCTGATGTTCATAAAATTTAATTCTTTTATCTTTTTCTTGAAATATAAAATGTTTTGAGTAAAACGCTCGAAACAGAATTGCTCTGTGACATTCACTTCAAGAGAAATTCCCTTTCAAAGTTACATGGTGGATTCGAAAATAGGCAAATTTTTCAACATTTTGACCATTCATGCTTACTCTTCTATATTTGCATTAAATTCCAATTCTCTAGATAGTTTTTGACCTTCCATCTGATGAAATTCGGTTTTAAATGAGAGTAAATCACGTTTCACAATTGCATGGGTCTACTGTTAATGATTTATAACAATCACCCCCCATACATATAAAACCAAGATTTGGCAGCTTTAAACGGCACACACCGATTTGTCACCTTAAGCCCAAATTGCTTTAAATCCAAGAAATCTTGTTTTCACACAATTTGTGGCAATTTCTTGAACTTTGAAGGCCTCTGGGGGAATGATCTTAGCGCAATTTGCATCTAAAACGCATTAAATATATTCACTAACATATAAACTATCTATTTAAATCGAAAAAACTGCAATTTAATCAAAAGCCATTTCAATTTTGGCTGACTCTCTGAAAAGCACGGTTTTACTCCTAGGCCCTTCGAAGGGCGCACACCACTAAATAATTGTCCCATTGAAATACGTGTAAAAACACCAGTTTTATTTGCTCGTTTTGAGGCCTTTTCGGCACATTCTGAGAAATTTAAGGATAACCAGTCGATTGCAAATCGATGAAGAAGTTTAACATATGTTTCAATGTATGGGTAGTCTTCCGTCTCGTTTTCCGGTAGGAGCCGATAAACAGCGCCCTCACTGTTTTGACATGCTCTCATGACTGTAAACCCGTTTCTGCCCATTTTTTAATACGCGGACCTATTTTCTCGATAATTATAAAAATGCGACTTTTTAGTGATTCAAATTCATGCACAGGCTTTACACTTTTATTTAAGCTATAATTCGCTACTCTTTCTGATTATTGAGTCCAAAAGAGCAGCCCATTATATACCTCAAAAACTTTCTGTATTTTACCGGAACTCAGTAGGGGTTGCACAAATGGCGCATTGATTTAGTGAATGATATTAACTCGCTTCAAGGGTTTCTGATGTTCATAAAATTTAATTCTTTTATCTTTTTCTTGAAATATAAAATGTTTTGAGTAAAACGCTCGAAACAGAATTGCTCTGTGACATTCACTTCAAGAGAAATTCCCTTTCAAAGTTACATGGTGGATTCCGAAAATAGGCAATTTTCAACATTTTGACCATTCATACTTACTCTTCTATATTTGCATTAAATTCCAATTCTCTCGGTAGTGTTTGACCTTCTACCAGATGAAATTCGGTTTTAAATGAGAGTAAATCACGTTCCACAATTGCATGGGTCTACTATTGTGATTTATAACCAATCACTTTATATATAAAACCAAGATTTGGCAAGCACCGACAGCACGCACCGATTTGTCACCTTAAGCCCAAATTGCTTTAAATCCAAGAAATCTTGTTTCACACACAATTTAGCAGCAATTTCTTGAACTTTAAGGGCCTCTGGAATGATCTTAGCGCAATTTACATCTAAACGCGTGCGTATATTCACTAACATAAACTATCTGTTAAATCGAAAAGCACACCCAGCGAATTTAATCAAAGCCATTTCAATTTTGGCTGAATCTCTCTGAAAAGCACGGTTTTTCTAGGCCTTCGAAGGGCGCACACCACTAATAATTGTCCATTGAAATACGTGTAAAGCACCAGTTTTATTTGCTCTCGTTTTGAGGCCTTTTTCGGCACATTCTAAAGAAATTTAAGATGATAACAGTCGGTGCAAATCGATGAAGAGTTCTTTTATGTTTCAATGTATGGTAAAATCTTCCGTCTCGTTTTCCGGTGAGATGATAAACAGCGCCCTCCTGTTTTGACGTACTCTCTCATGACTGTAAACCCGTTTCTGCCCATTTTTAATACGCCGGACCCTATTTTTCTCGATAATTATAAAAATGCGACTTTTAGTGATTCAAATTCATGCTGGGCTTTACACTTTTATTTAGCTATAATTCGCTACTCTTTTCTGATTATTAGTCCAAGAAACGTGATATACCTCAAAACCTTATTTTGGAACTCAGTAGGGTTGCACAAATGGCGCATTGATTTAGTGGTGTGCTCCCTTCAGGGTTTCTGATGTTCGCCATTTAATTCTTTTATCTTTTCTTGAAATATAAAATGTTTTGAGTAAAACGCTCGAAACAGAATTGCTCTGTGACATTCACTTCAGAGAATTCCCTTTCAAAGTTACATGGTGGATTCGAAATGAGCAAATTTCCAACATTTTGTTCATTCATTACTTACTCTTCCTATATTTGCATTAAATTCCAATTCTCTAGAATGGTTTGACCTTCCATCTGATGAAATTCGGTTTAAATGAGAGTAATCACGTTCACAATTGCATGGGTCTGTTAATGATTTAACAATCTTATCCCATATAAGAGCAAGATTTTGGCAGCTTCGGCCTTTGCACCGATTTGTCACCTTAAAGCCCAAATTGCTTTAAATCAGAAATCTTGTTTTCACACAATTTGTGGCAATTTCTTGAACTTTGAAGGCCTCTGGGGGAATGATCTTGGCGCAATTTGCATCTAAAACGCATTAAATATTCACTAACATATAAACTATCTATTTAAATCAGAAAAACTGCAATTAATCAAAGCCATTTCAATTTTAGTGAATCTCTGACGGTTTTACTCTAGGCCCTTCGAAGGGGCGCACACCGCCTAATAATTGTCCCATTGAAATACGTGTAAAACACCAGTTTATTTGCTCGTTTTGAAGCCTTTTCCGGCACATTCTGAGAAATTTAAGGATAATGATCGTTACAAATCGATGAAGAGGTTTCTTTCTCTTTCAATGTATGGAAGGTCTTCCGTCTCGTTTTTTTCCCGGTAGAACCGATAAACAGCGCCCTCACTGTTTTGACGGCGCATGACTATAAACCCATTTGCCCATTGCAATACGCGGACCTATTTTTCTCGATAATTA